>NW_015157715.1:0-1246 GCF_000732505.1 Cyprinodon variegatus
TCCCCTTATAATACTAACAGATAAATATTCTCCAAGGCCAAAACGTTTGTAAACTTTAGACAATCTGACTTCAGCTGACTGCTTAGCTGGATGTGATCAATTCAGCTCTGCTGAGCAGTTAATGGAGGAAAAACAACCTGAGCAGGTTACATAGCTGCTGCTAACGAACAGAGCGCTCACTACGACGCCGTTTGTTAAGGCCAAGAATATATACTTTTTAAAATCTACTAACAAACTGATGAAATTCAACATAACTTATTATTTTAACTTTTTAACCTCAAAGGAACACCATCAACTCTAGCACTTTAATGCGCTGTTTTAAGAGGTGTTGCTAAACAGAAAAAAATCAATGCTCTTTTCAGTCATTGAATGCAACTTTTTAGATCAGGTGGTGTTCAATGTCCCGACAAAAGTAGTTTTTTAGCACTTTCTGGCACTCTGTTTTCTCACATTAAGCAGGAAGTTTCTCAGATTCTTCTTCTTCTTTTGGTTTATTGGCGGTTAGCAACAAACTTTGAGCAGCATTACCGCCACATACTGGTATGGAGTGTGGTTCTTAATGTATTTATCTATCTATTTATCAATATATATATATATATATATATATATATATATATATATTTTTTTTTTTTCTATCTATATATATCGTAGTATTTTACTCATCGATATCATAAAGACCATGTATAATCAAATTCTATGAAATAATTTAGTTTTCTTTAAATATCTAATAGGTATTTGTATTTGTTTACTCACCAAATTCTTCCTCAAAATATCTAATAAATTTACCTTTTCCTTAATACATTCAAACTCTCTCTTCATAAATCTTCTCTTTCATATTTATTACATTCTATTATGACATGTTCTATTGTTTCATACTTCCCACAATAATCACATTTTCCAGTATTATGTTTTTGAATTTGAATTTAATTAATAATCCCTCAACCCACATCATATCATCTGCTTTTTCTATATCAAAAAATAATGCACTTTCCTTACTTACTTGTGATCTTCTAATTTCATGCTTTAAACATAGTGTTGGATCATTAGTACACCTCCCTTTTCGAAAACTAGTTTGATATTTTGATATGTATCCTTTTTTATATAAATAATATACTAATCTATTATTAATCATTCTTTCCATTATTTTACATAGATTTGATGTTAAAGCCATTGGTCTGTAATTCTGTGGATTTGAATGATCTTTTCCTGGTTTAGCTATTGGTACTAGAATTGATTCCTTCCAGTT
>NW_015157716.1:0-1246 GCF_000732505.1 Cyprinodon variegatus
TACCCATCTCTGAGTACAATATGTCCATCTTTAATATGCTTGACAAAGCCTCTAAAAAAATAACAGGACATCCATTTATACGGCTTATTAACAAAAAAAACAAAAAAAAAAACCGAGCCACAGATGAACCGTGCAGAGCCCTACTGAACTAGTAATAGATTTAGCACAGCTCGGTTCCGCCCGGTCCAGTTCACTTGAGTTCCATTTGTACTTAACAGTTATCTCAGCTACCGTGCTCGGACCGTTCTCTGCATGGTTTCAAAAGGCTAGTGTAAATGGGATAGACGAGTTCCAGGAGGGAATGCCTTTCTGCACCTTCATATAATATGAGTTCAAAAACACACAGGAAACCATCTTGTATCGCTCCACTTAAATAACTCTAGTCTGATGCAAAAGCCAGTCATGTTGCAATATTATGTATGAATGAATAAGAAAAATTCAAAAAAAAATTGTTCTTCATTGCCTTTGTGTGCTCAGTTTTTGTCGAATGCTTCTGATTGATTTTAATTTTTTTTTTTTACCCTTACAATGGCTTGCCTTTGTTTTATAGAAAGCTCTCTAGTCTTCCTGTCAGCAGGTATTCAAAACCCTTTTCTCATGCTCATCTTTTTATTTTTAAATCTAAATATCTCCAGTGAAGAACAAAAACAAGGGAACTTCTTAGTTTTCTAATATTTTCCTAGAAGACTTCATTATCAAGCCCCAGGATTTGTATGTTACTAATTTTGTTGGAGGTTGGAGGCATTTGGAGATTTGTTAATCTCTCCATCAGTGACTTCACAATGCTGGCCATGTAAAAATAACTATGCCATTAGAATTACTTTTAGATCAAAAACAGACCTTTGTTATAAAAATGTATAATATTAAGAATTTCAAAGCTTGCAGAGAATACCTATGATGACAACTTGGAATAGAATAAAAGCAACAAAAAAATTGAAACTGCATATTGGTATGAGGTTCAATAGAGACAATAAATCCTAGCCACCCCAAACACACATACTCCTTCTTCTGACAATAACCATAAACCTAATAATTATTAATGCTACCTAAATCTAACCTAAACCTGAACTCAGTTAATACCTTAGTCCTTAACCTTACCATTGTCAGAAACGTGAGGACTAGCAAAATGTCCTCACTTTTGGTACAAACGGTGCTCACTCTGATGCCAAAATAGGAGCACTCACAGAAAAAGTATATAAGCCCCTCCCATGACAAGCATCTAATAAATGAATTCCACCATATTTTT
>NW_015157717.1:0-1246 GCF_000732505.1 Cyprinodon variegatus
GAACCGAACGATTCTGACGGTTTTCATAAATCGTCCCATCCCTAATACAATGTGCTATTGATTTATTTGGATGACATTCTAGTCAATGCTCATATATAGTTCATCATGATACCATTTCCATTCAGTTCAGTTCACAGTTTTTAGTTATTTATTTTACCAAAGAGAACTTGCTGTAAAATTATAATAGTAAATGTTTACTAAGATATGCAATTTTTTTTATTTGTATTTCATTTTTGTTTTTATTTCTGTTATTTCCAGCATGGTGCCTTTTCCTACTTCTCCTCTCCTTGGTCTTCTTTTTCATATACTACTGCTGGTACACCCTACTTTGGAGGTAATTCAACACACATTGAATTCATATGGTCTGCATGTTGCATCATTGTGGTAAAACTGTCATTTCTTGAGGCCTGTGTATTGCGGAGTCATTTCAGGTTAACAAAGCTGCCTACGTTTTGATGCTTTAGCAAAATGAAACCTTCATAGAAGTCCACTCCCATGGGAAGAAACTTTCACACTCAGTATTTAAGTAATTTGAAATTTAAAGAATCTGAAAATGAGTTTCCATAAATTGAAACTGAATTTAATGTTTTAAAAATTTGCTATGAAAATGCATTTTGTTTTGATAAAAATTTATATTTTCAGTTTTATCTTCAGGTTTCCCGCGGGTCCTTAAAAAGTCTTAAAAGGCATTGAATTCTTCAAAATAAAACTAAGGCCTTAATTGGTATTAAAATGTCTTAAATCAGTCTTTCGTAGGTCGTAATTTTTAAAACATCATAAATAGGATTATTTTTATCACGATTTATTTTTGTAATCTAAATAAAACGTTAAAATTGACAATTTTTTTTTAAATAAAAAAAAAAAATGGCTTGCCATTATTGGTTCCGTCCCGACAGCGGAACTAATAAAACGTTGTTGCGGCCGGGACATTTGGGAGTTGCACCATTAACTTTTTGTCTGGAAAATATGAGCAAGTGTAAATGTAACTAAAAGCTAAAACCAGTACCAGGGAACATACATGAGGCACAGTGTATTTTGTGCAAGAAGTCATTCAAGCTCGGAACGATGGGAATTAAGGCAGTGGATTCGCATGTGCGAAGCACGAAACACAAAGCGTCAAAATCGTGTTTCCGAGAAACAGCTGGCATTTCTCAGTTTTGTTCCACCCTTGTCTCTGCAACGCCTCCACTTATCACCAAATCAAACATACTAAGAAAACGATACAAAGAAAAATGGCTGCAAAAAA
>NW_015157718.1:0-1246 GCF_000732505.1 Cyprinodon variegatus
CAAAGCTGTGCGACGCTGGACAAAGCACAACAAGGAAGATGGCAACAACTATTGAACAGTTCTCATTTGACTCAGCTTTGGAATCAGTTTTGGAAGGATTAGACTTGGGGCAGGAAGAGGCTCTTTGCTCATTCATTTTTAAAAAGGTCGTAGTTTCAGTTTCACTGACAGGCAGATTGTTAACAACATCAGGGCCAGACTAAATTACAAACTTAATCTCACATTTAGTCTGGTTTATCAGGGTAGCCTATTGGACATTAATGCTTCAAAAAAATTGTCCTGGAGCAGGATAAAGACACCAAAAACGAGTACCCCCTACCTGAATTAGTAAAAAAAAAAAAAAAAAGGTAAATGAAAATTTCCTTATATAAACAAGCAGTTCCTTATATAAACAAGATTGGCTAAATCCAAAAATCCATGATTGTGGGTGGAGATCATCCACACACACACACCGTACACACACACACCCACACACACTTATACCTATGGACATTAAAGAGTGAACAATTATGCTAGCAATCATGTGTTTAAGGTTTTATTAGACTGTGGAAGCCAGAGTACTTGGAGAGAATGCTGGCATTAAAGGGAATATCATAAAAACTGGATGCACCTATAGGACCTTATTTGCACAAGGCAACGGCACCTGTCACTATGCAGCCCCATGAACCCCATATAAGCCTGTTGTAACGGAAAGCAGTCCTCCTACTGTACAGTAAGTTAGCTTAGAAAAATGTCTCATACATAAAAAGTTTTACTCCTGAAACAGATTTAAGTCATTTGTCTCTTACTGACCTGCTGTCACTGCTTAGGCTTTATATGTGTTTATAGTGGTTGAGTTGCAGTGGTGGACAAATTACTCAACATTAGTACTTGAGTAGCTGATACTCATAGTCAGAACTTACCCAACTAAAAGTACAGTAAAAGTTACTCGGTCAACAATCTACTTAAGATAAAGTATTAAAGTACTCACTTTTGAAAATTCCTAAGTATTCAAAAGTACATGCATTTGAAAGTACTTAAGTATTCAAAAGTAAAAATCCAATTTTCTAATATTAGTATATTTCATATTTTCAGAGGGATTTTCAAGAACCTTGTAACTTTAAGAAACCACCAGAAGTATTGATGCATAGTATCACCTGGTACAAATCCTACAACACCTGTAAAGAACTTTAGCATAAAAAGGCCACAAAAAAAGAAAAAGCTGTTTTATTATTTCTTATTTAAAACCAAACCAAAAATAAAACAG
>NW_015157719.1:0-1245 GCF_000732505.1 Cyprinodon variegatus
GTTTTCTTTTCTCTTATCCAAAGCAAACTAACAGACAAAATAAATTATATTAACAGCATTTAAAGAGGTATTAATACAGATTTCCAACCAGTAAATGAAACTGATTGAAGGATAAATCCATCAAAAAAAAAAATTTATTTTTTTTACAATGCAGAAAATTTATTTTAAAATACTTTTTGACAAGAGAAAAGTACAAAATAGGAAGTCATTTATATATTTGGATGAAAAAATGTTATGTTTTTATCCATACATTCTCTGTTTCTGCTGATTGCACTCACTTTTTTTCCGTGTAGCCTGCCACTTCTTGATGGAATTTAAAGATAAAGAGGATGATATCTTATTTCGAAGTGGATCATCTAAATAAATGGTCCTTCTAATTGTCAATCATTGTGGTTATGTTTACGAAAGGCCATCCTATGTCCTCGTCCCATTAACTATCTGTTTCTGTGCATGCGCCCTATCAGGCTTTTATGTGTGGTGTGCTACGGTTTCAGACAGTCATTGACTGGCAACTGACTGTGACGTAGTAAGCGTGACAGGTAGCTAGTGGGGGAGTGTAAAGAAACAGCCTGTTGGTAAAACGGCGAATACGTCCTTCATAAAAATGAATGAGCGTAGAGCCTCTTCCTGCTCATGTTTCAATGAAAACCCCAAGTTTAATCGTTCTAAAACTGATTCCAAAGCTGAGTCAAGCGAGAACTCGGCATCAGTCCTAATAATCATGTAGCCTACTCCTACCGCAAAGTGCATTAACAGCCACGGTTTAGTTCTCAGGTTCAGCTTAGCTAATCTGAACAACATTTTTTTAAATAGCATCTGCTTTAAGCAGTCATGTGGTGCACACCGTTTATTGGTGGATGCAACCTAAGTTTGCCATTAGCCAAACTTGTCATAATCTTGGCACTGGTGGCTGGATTTAGCTAATTTTTTTCACCTGCTTAGCACCGCCCAGCGCTCATTTTCACTCATCAGATCCACTTGTTCCTGTTTCCTATTTAAGCTGCCTTTTCCCAGCCATCGGTGCCAGATTACATGTACCTGTGTGTTTCTGATTACTTGATCCTATATGGACTTCTGAGTGTGCTCTGTTTGCCTGATCTGTTTTTAGACTGTTACCTGGATTTTGTCTAATTCGACCTTGGACCTGTCTCCTTCCCCCGGATTGGAAACTCCTTCGGTAATACTTCGGATCTCTGACCTTCTGGGCTTGAAACCTGCTCCTGCTTTGACTCTGGCTTTTGATAA
>NW_015157720.1:0-1245 GCF_000732505.1 Cyprinodon variegatus
TATTGTTAACGTTTTCAATTGTTTCAACTTCTGAAGTTTTCCTTGATGAATATTTTCTGTTTACAATTGTTTTAAGCTTAAAAAATGTCACACATATACAGAGAAAATTACCCATTTCTTATTCAGTCAATGTTTTATCGATGATTTTTTTTTTTTTATAGATTTAATGTTTTGGATGTAGTTAACATAAACGTATACTTCACCTGAAAAAACAGAAAAAAATCGGATTAACTGCATAAACTGAGGCTATGGTGGGCTATTTTATCATTACTGTGCATTTCTTTTATATTTTAAATTTAAACCGGTCTTAGCACGGCCATTATAAAGTTTAACAGATGTTATTGCAGTTATATTTTCCAATTACCTTTAAAATGGGACGTTCTGGCACAGGCTTTTATCATCATAGCCCTGCGTCAAGTCTGAATACAACTCACTCAGATCATAGACATAGATAGACCCTGCATCATCGTGTGAGAGGCATGCCAACAGAGAGCCATCTTAGGACAGACCAGCCTGCTGTCAGAGAGAATACATGTCAATATAGGCTAATCCTACTTCATGACTTTAGACACCTAGAATCCGATGAACTCTCAACCGATTTCCAGATAAATTGGCTGACTGAAAAAGAGAATGTTTCGCCTGCTACATGGGACCAACAGATTGATCTTATTTTCTGTTTTAATACAAAATTTCTATTTGGTATTGACAGCTGGCAAACTTTGAGAGCTTCCTCTTAGGATGCCAGACTTTTATTCCTCCTACGGGTGCACAAAAAATGGAAACTACAAACCAGATCTAGTGGAATTATCTTTCATTAGTAGGATTTTATGACAGATTATCCTCATGTTTCACAGTTACTGTTTTACTGGTGTCTCAACAAGAGGTGCTAATGAGTAGCAGTGATGAAAGCAGTGAAAAGTGCTTAAAAACACCCTGATTTTTATTCTAAAAGGTGTGAATGCGTATATATATATATATATATTACACATTAACACATTAAAGAACAAATGCTGACATTTGCATAAACAAACTTATAAGGACAAAAACACTTTTGTTAGACACAAGATAAATGTACCATTCACTATGATTTGACAAAAAGTCTCGACAATGAGAAAAAAAAAATCTCTTAAACTTTTTAACTTTGTGATTATCATACAAGTATTTAATTTTTAAAATATCTAACTTTGTTCATATTTCATCCAGTTGAACAGTGCCCAGCCCTACTGATGAACTAGTACCATGTTA
>NW_015157721.1:0-1245 GCF_000732505.1 Cyprinodon variegatus
GAGAATTTCTCAGACATGCATCATAGAGAGATTTTCTATTGTGTTTTTTTTTCTATTCAAGCTAAATTCCACATATGGTTTTGATGTAGAAATAGTATTATAACACTTTTTAATAACACTTTTTTATTATAACACGATTTTTAAATAAAATATGCCCTTTAAAATATTAGTGAAACCATTCAAAACTTCTTGAAAATGAGCAGCCACCAATCTTTGCAATTAGATATTAAAACAAAGTTTTAAATCCTTTTTCTAGAGCAGGCATCCGCAACCTCGGTCCTTGAGGTTTGCTGTCCTGCAGGTTTTAGAGGTTTCCTTGCTCCAGCACAGCTGATTTGAATTGAAAGCTGATTAACTGTCATAATGTTTCAAAGTTCTGACCCAAAAATGCAGAAAACCGAACAGAGAGTCCAGGTAAAAGGTTTAACAGGTTTTATTGAAGAAGTAAACAGAAGTAGTGTTGCTCTGAACACTTCTCAACCGGAACTGCAAAGTGAGGGGAAGACACAGCGGTTAGTTCAGGCTCAGTGGGAAATTTGACTCGTGAAACTTGGAGAAGAGGTTTTGGTTGCAGACTCACGTTTCCAGTTAAGTTGTGTTCTTAACTCCTGTCAGTGTGCTGTGGTTCCAGTGTTTGTCTGATTCGGTGGAGGGTGGAGCAGATTTTACCCAGAATGCGGTTGATAGTTGGAGAACAGAGATACTGACTGACACTCAGATTTCCTGCTGTATTTAAACGGGTCGTTGTGGAGAATAATCCCTTTCTTAGTGAAAGCTTAAACGATCTCTTGGGGAAAGTGGCTCCTGTTTGAACCCCAGCTCAGTTTGAAGCTCAGTTTATCCTTCCAGGGTGTGAAGGTCCGAGAGATCTAGTTAGCAGGATGACCTCCTGCCAAGAGGCAAAGACAAAACAAAGTTAACCAAAATCTCAGCTTGATTCAGTAAACTCAGCTTGGCTAGAGTACCCTAAACTGGCAAACACTCTGGCGTCGAAGTAGTGGCATTCAGCAGCTTAAGAACACTCCGTTTAATGAGGAAACCATCAGCAGGTGTGAGGAGGCGGACCAGAACCAGGCGCCTCCTGGTGGATGAAGGGAGACAAACACAGAAAACACAGACACAAAACAGCAGTCCTGATATTAACAGGCTTTTCTACTGCAATCATTATAATCAGCACAGCTGATTATAATGATAATCAGCACAGCTGTTCTTAGGTTTTAATAAAAGCAATTCTACTGATGTTAT
>NW_015157722.1:0-1244 GCF_000732505.1 Cyprinodon variegatus
AAAAGAGAGAGTTCAGATCATTGCTAATAGGGGTGAGTATTGGCATGTGGGTTGCGATACCATACGTGTCATGATACTTGGGTGATGACACATTATTGCAATATCACTATATATTGTGATATTTTACCCAGCTATGGAACTGAAATTAAATGTTAATCAGAATTAATGCTGTTTGGGGTTGGAACAATGGCGGCTGGCCAATAGAGGGCGCTAGGGCATTGCCCCACCCACCCAATGACCCTGATAAGACATAAAAAAATATATATATATATATATATATATATAAATATATATATAAATTATATTCATTATATTTGTTATTGACAGTTTAAGTTGCGGGACTTGGAGACGCATCGGAAAGAGAGAGAGAGAGAGAGAGAGAAATGACACATGACACAATGGTTGTTTGTCATGTTTGTCTCTGTGTTGCCCTGCGATGGCGTGGCGACCTGTCCAGGGTGTACCCCGCCTCTCGCCCATTGACTGCTGGAGATAGGCACCAGCACCCCTCGCAACCCCACTTGGGATAAGCATGTTAGAAAATGGATGGATGGATTATTTCCCACACCCAGACTTGGTACAATGGTGGAGAAACTGATTAAAATTCATTCCTATATTAACTTAAAAGTTCAAAACTTACTTGGTAAATTTTATATGATGGTACTTTTAGTCTTTACTACATTGAAAGCTTGTATATCCACTTCCAGCTGCCATGAATGGCAGCAGGAAATCCCAGTGATTAGCAGAAGATGAGGGATTTCCCATAGTGGGGTGGTACTAAGTTACATTTACTTAAATTTTTAACTTAAAAAAAAATACTTTTAGGTGTAGTTTCATAACAATTGCACTTTTTACTTTTACAAGTAAAAGTATGTTAATGTATCACTATTCTTACTTGGGTGAAATTGTGATCTCTTCCATCCATTGAGAGTAACTTTACCTAATAAAAACAAGCTTTTCTGAGTGACAATACAGAAAACGTCATATTATAATTTGATCCATTGTACATACGGTAGTTATTGATTTTCTAAGTTGTACTTGATAACAAAAATAAAACTTAAATCTTGGGTCAGGACCTGATTAGTTTATCTTACCTGACTAATTCCTTTAAAAAATACTTTTTAATTTAATTTGAGGAAAAATGTATTGAAGTAGTGCTACTTTTACCTCTGTCATTTCCATACTAACGCCCGCTGGCATGGAGAGATCTAAACTCTATGATTTAAAAACAGGATCCTAATCCT
>NW_015157723.1:0-1244 GCF_000732505.1 Cyprinodon variegatus
GGAAGGAAGGAAGGAAGGAAGGAAGGAAGGAAGGAAGGAAGGAAGGAAGGAAGGAAGGAAGGAAGGAAAACCATGAATCATTTTCAATTCACTTTACTGTTATGCATTACTCTGTGTTGGTCAATCAGATAAAAATACAACGATATACATTTTATTGTGGGGCTGTAAAATGACCACATGTACCATCAGTAATCACAAGAGAACCTTACACAATAATAGTTTGGTGATAGCCCTCTCCAGGCAGCTGTAATAGGAAAATTATTCGGGACAGTGAGTAAAACGGGCAACTATGTGCTCAAGCAGCCTGAGCTGCTGACAGGTGGAAGCAGCACTGTGAGCTTCTAGTTTAGGATCTCTGGTTTAATGGTATTGAAGCCTGAGACAAAGTCTGCAAAACTTCCAAATATAGGCCCACTTCATTTTTATGAAACCAGACACATCAGATGGTAGATTTAAATGAATATATGGAGAAATGTATGGCTGGAGCACTTTGCAAAGTGCCATTGTAAATGCAAACACAGGATGCAAGTTTGAAATCTTTTTAAACATGCATTTTCTTATGATTTCATTCTTAGTTCAAATGATTAGTGAAATTATCAGATGGTTGGACATATTGGGCTATTAATTAATGACCAATCATCTCAGAAGGTAATTGTTTCAGAAATTGCTACCTTCTATATGAACTTACAGTATTTATGTAGCTGCAATGATGCTGCATTAAAATGCAGCCAACAATGACAAGCTTCTAATTTCTACATATCTATTTTCCCTATTTTAGGAAAGATTTATGTTACTGGACAAGAACAAGGATGGAAAATTGAGCTGGAGGGACTTAAAGAAGCTATATTACAAGAAGATGCCTTTGGAACACTGTGCTACACCCTTTTTCATGTCAGTCCCATCTACACCCATTTACAGATATGTTAATACATATTGCTAATAACTATTTAAGTGTATAACTTTTTTATAGGTTCAGTTATTTTTTTAATCAACCAGCTAAGATCACTGCAAAATGTCTCTAATTTGGATTTATTTTTTATAAAATAGCCCTTAGGTCATCTAATTTTGCTCATATGTTCATGTTGCTTTGGCCTCATGTCACACAGAGGTTCATGTAGAAAACCTTCTGTCTCTTGCAGTATGTTATTTAGCCTTCCATCCATCCATCCATCCATCCATCCATCCATCCATCCATCCATCCATCCATCCATCCATCCATCCATCCATCCATCCATCCATCCATC
>NW_015157724.1:0-1244 GCF_000732505.1 Cyprinodon variegatus
ACAATATTTCACCGAAATTAACCCCAACCCCCCTGTTGAGCATGTCCAATTCAAGATTTGTTTACGTGTAACACACTATTCCAAAAATAATTATGAAGAAAAAATTATTAATCTGGCTTTCAATGTCTTAATCCAGAGGACATAGATAATGCACCATATAATGAAGTGCTTGAGAGGTTTCTGGTTTCATTCCAGTGTAGTCATCCTGATGTACTGTATTAAACCTGCCCTACAGCCATCTATAAACAATTCAAATATTTAAATCAAACATAGAAAATAATCCCTTTTACAATCTGAAAACCATTTGTAAATACAACCGTCTCTCCCTGAAAGTTGGAAACAAGAGAACTTTAGATCTGCTTATACAGCCTAAACAAAGCTGTTCCATTTTGGAGATATGTCAGCTCTGACACAAACAACGTCCATGTAAAGTTATATTCAGATTGAATTTCACTTCATAGAAATGATATCCATCATTTACATAGTCTGGCTGCTGCCTTTCTGTTTTTTTTCTCCCTCATTGTTGTTACTGTATTGATACAATCCAGATCATATGAGGAACATTGCTGAAGCTTCTTTCAGACCAATGTTATGCCAATTTATTTTTATAGGAAGTTTAAAATTTTCTGGAAAATTTTGTAAGTTAGTCATCTTTCCCATAACCATATTTAAATGTAAAGTTTGCATGACTCACCAAGAACATAATGGGACTCTGCTTTAAAAAATCCAAATGAAGAACACTGATTTGCTTGCGTCATTGTCATTTTTTTAAATTCATGTGCAATAAGCTGGGCTGCTGGAGTTGATCTATGAGGATACGACATGAAACACCAAGTAATTCTGCCAAATTTAAACGAGTAAATTGCATTTGCTGTTGGCTGTTTGGGAGTGGATGCAAAAGAACAATGAGGTTCTAAGCCATGGAGTTGAAAGTAACGATGATGATTTTCCTTAAAAAATTAATACAATACTGACCTTAAATAACCACCTATGAGGTAAATTGTAAAATTTAAAAAGATAAATTTAACAAAAGTTTAATTTTATATATCAATTTCAATCATAAAACTTGGAAAAGCTGAGTTTGCCGACCCGGCCACCAGAAATGGGCCCAAAGACATATTTAAACAAAGATGGCAAAAGTACTCACTATCCGTACTTGAGTAAAAGTACAGATACTTGTGTTAAAAAATACTCTGGTAAAAGTGGAAGTACTGATTAAACTTCTTTACTCAAGTAAAAGTAAC
>NW_015157725.1:0-1244 GCF_000732505.1 Cyprinodon variegatus
GAAACACTGGTATGTCAATTAGACATAGTATGTGAAAGATGTTTTACCATTCTAAACATTGTTTTATTCAGTTTGTACTGTAACAAAGTGTCAAACTTTGGTACTTACAACGAAGTATGGACCAACTTATAAAGGTAAAACTTTAAGAAAGCTATTGGAAGACGAGGGTTCATAAGTTTAATATACACATTTATTTTTCAAAAATGTGTCACATGTGGACCTCTAAAATCTAGTATAGACACAGATTGAGGATGGAGTATTAGGAGCCCGTATAATTATTTTTGGAAACCTACAAGGCAGTGATAGACTTGATTCCTTCCTGCTATTATCACAACGCCCACCCCCATATAGGGCACCAGAACATCTTGCCTGTTCAGCCAGGCCAACATTTCCTGCTATTGACCACTCTTTCAGAGACAGAGACTAGTATCGGGTATTGCAGGCTAACAAAGAACCCAAACGACCCCCATTCCTATGGGGCGGACCCGTTTGTCCGGTTCAATTTGCATGTTTTCTAAGCCAAAACAAGGCTCTGCTTTTGGTCCACTCTATAAAGCCTCAAACTGAACACTAATTCTGACATTTTGTATTGAAAAAGCTTCCTGGATGGGAAGCAAAACGTCTTAAAACTTGGAAGACAAAGTCCAGTCAGTGGATTGTTTTTTTTATTTTTTGGAATGAATAAGTGTTGAGTCTAAAAGTAGGTCTACTAAATCTAGGGTGACCATATTTTCATTTGGGAAAACCAGGACGCCTTGGAGCGGGGGGGTTGATTGAAAGAATAAATGTCTCATCATCGGGATTTGCTCCGTGCAAATTGGAAGTTCAGTTCAATATAATAAAACTCTGTGAATAGTTCCGTCTTAAATGAATGAAAATAGTTGTTTTAATGGTTATTGAGTCAGATATGTGGCGGTAATGTTTGGTTTATCTAAAGGTTTTTATCTGCTACTGTGTAAATGGGTTTGGCTGTAATTTAAGGACAGATTCTAATATATCTGCAGGGTGGGGGCTATAAATCTGATAGGAGTTTAATTTTTCTATTGTTGTTTTGCACAATATGCTTAACTAAGTATTTTTTGTTGTTGAATATTAGAGATTTTGCAGATATATTTTTTATACATACATTGTTTAGATTTACTTATATATTTCTACCCCTTTTATAGAATAAAAAATCCCTTTATTGTCCCACAATGGGCAAATTTACAGCAGCAGAAAGATTATTGAAAATGGTCACACAAATG
>NW_015157726.1:0-1244 GCF_000732505.1 Cyprinodon variegatus
AGGCTAATTTAGCTGCCTGGCCGCCTCTCCCTTGGCTGCTAGGCTAATTTAGCTGCCTGGCCACCGCTCCCTTGGCTGCTAGGCTAATTTAGCTGCCTGGCCACCGCTCCCTTGGCTGCTAGGCTAATTTAGCTGCCTGGCCGCCGCTCCCTTGGCTGCTAGGCTAATTTAGCTGCCTGGCCGCTCCCTTGACTGCTAGGCTAATTTAGCTGCCTGGCCGCCGCTCCCTTGGCTGTAGGCTAATTTAGCTGCCTGGCCGCCGCTCCCTTGGCTTCTAGGCTAATTTAGCTGCCTAGCCGCCGCTCCCTTGGCTGCTAGGCTAATTTAGCTGCCTAGCCGCCGCTCCCTTGGCTGCTAGGCTAATTTAGCTGCCTGGCCGCCGCTCCCTTGGCTGCTAGGCTAATTTAGCTGCCTGGCCGCTCCCTTAGCTGCTAGGCTAATTTAGCTGTCACCGCGTCCCCGGCTCGAACGCCGTGACCGATCCCGACCAGGTGAAGGGGGGAAGGTATGCTTCCCCCCTGCCCGCCTGAAAATATACCAAGGCTTAAAATTGAATACAAATGAATGTGCCTCATCAGGCTAACGTAGTAAAACAATCTGGGTCACATGACCTGGAAGCTATTTAAGAAAAGTCCCAACTTTTGTCTTTAAAAATATCTTAAAAATTGAAAATAGCTTAACATTATATAAAAGCAAGTGTGCCTTGCATATGTTATCTATTGGCATGATTTTATTTTAGTTTTGTCTTAGCTGGTCATAAGATGAGGACTTTGGATTTTTGTTTTTTTCAAGAGTCGATCAAAATCCCGGACGAATTTGAAATCCCCCGGGACATTTTTTAGGTATAAAAAGTAGGACATGTTTGGGAAAAAGAGGACGTGTGGTCAACCTATGGGACTGCTAAGCACTCGGTTAACCAAACCAGACGCTGTTCCTTTTACTCGACATAATCTTTAGGATTGAGGAGGACCGATTCGTAAGATCACGACTGATGGTCGGTCTGCCGGCTATGTTAGCCAGCGGCTTCACAGGATCAGTCGGTGTACATTTTTACTTGCCTCCTGTATTTTATCCCATTTCCAATCTGCCTACTACCAAAACTAAAGGCAAATAAAATATAAAATGATCTTTATTTAAAAAAAAAATCATATAGCCAAATATTTGCATGTGATACGGGGATATGCGGTGACGCTGCTCGCTGCTTCTGTCGCTGCTTCTGTCGCGCCAGCTACGTCCAGTGTGAA
>NW_015157727.1:0-1244 GCF_000732505.1 Cyprinodon variegatus
AGCCTATTTTAAAGCCATTATGACAAACCCGTTTTTAAATCAGTTAGTGACTACAACTCTATGAGCATATAGATCAAAAAGCGTTAAGAGATTAAATGTATGATAAAACAGTGTCGATACAATGCAAATTTACTAAACTAGTACAACTACATCTCCCATCATGCACCAGACAAGATGGCGGTGCATCTGACTGCGTTGGCTAAAAAAAACTGTTCACTGTCCAATACGTGTGGGAGAGTTTACATGGCAGGGGTTTTGTTACGCCTGCGAAACAATAATAGAAGGAATTCTGTGGGCGATTAAAATCTAAAGAGCGATCTGTGAGGAATAGTTAAAAGAGTTTTATTTTCAGCACGACGTGACGTCTTCTGATGAGGAAAATCAGCGATGGTTGCTGTACGCTGCACTGAGTTGTGTAACTCAGTTTAGTTACATGTGTAATAGAAACTACAAGTGATGTAAGATGTAAATGCTTCATTATACATATAAACTGAACAGAATAAAGACTTCAGATGACAAACAACCATAAGATAGAAACAAAGTCAACTTTTACCTCCATATCACATAAGCATCTTAATTTTTACCATACTTATATGAGAAGAGTCTAACTTATAAACTATGGAATGGTTAAACAGAGGGAAAGTTTAAATGTTTTAATCTCCCATATTGTTCAGTAAATAATCAGCTCAAATTATGGCTCCAGCAGCACAATGCAGACCAATACATGGGAATTAACCACTAATTAGCAACTCTTTTCTAATGAATAGTCTGCAGCTTTATTATTGTTAGTAGCGCTAGTAATAGTAGTAGTTGTAAAATATATTATAATGTTTATCTTTTGTGTCAATGAGTTGCACATTTGAAGAAAACTGAGCTAACTTGTATAGATCTTATGAACAAGAATACAATCTTTTTTTCAGATTCTGCGAGAATTTAAGAAAGAAAGGTTTCCTTCCACAGAGAAAGTTTGAAGAAAGGTTGTTATTATGCTAGAACTCAGTAGCTGGTCCAAGTACTGTAAGAAGATTTTTTTTGTCTCACAATTTGTTTTAGAAATAATGAAAAGGAGGGAACATCCATTGACCAGCTCAGGCATTAGGAGGAGGGCTCATATTGCTTTGGAAAAAAGAAATGCTTCTGAGTCGGACTCCGAACCAGAGTCCTAGTCTGTTGACAGTGATGGGCAGTAGCGCCGCTACATGTAGCGAAGCTATTAGTTTAACTACATTTTCCAGTAGCTTGAC
>NW_015157728.1:0-1244 GCF_000732505.1 Cyprinodon variegatus
AAAACATCAGAGGTCTCTGTCCAGAAGAGCGCAGTCCTAGGAACAGCTAAGATACTGCGCAGAACCCTCAAACTCCCGGGGTGCAGAAATTACAAGTGCCATGTTAGGTCACGCCCAGCTCCCCTAACCTGCTGCTTTAAGCAGAACAGATGAAGGATGAATCAGCATTGTAGCATATTTTTTCTTAAATCAACAGACTGTTGACATGAGTGCTCGAGGGATAACTTTGTGAAGGCATCAGGACTTTGGAAGAGATTCGTAATAAACAGCATATATACATTACATAGAATAGAGGCTCCCTTTATTGTCCCACAGTGGGTAAATTGTAGTGTTAGAGCAGCGAAAGATTACAGCAAAAGTGGTCGCACAAATGTGGACTTTAAAAAGTGTATAAAAATAATAGAATAAGTGACAGATAAAAAAAAATCCAATCCAATTTTATTTGTTAAGCACTTTAAAACAACTACAGCTGACCAAAGTGTTGTAAAGAAAAAATAATAATAGCATCAATTAAAAATAAAAAACAGGTAAAGTATGGGTAAAAATAACATTCACATAAAATGTAAATTTATAAAAATATAAGAAATAGACAAATAAAATACTGTTCTGTGCAGTGTTTTTACAAATATAAATACTAAGCATCTGAAGAATAGAAAATCAATACACATCTGTGGAGATTTTTACAGTATTTTACAATATTTTTACAGTTTAGAGTCAGAGATATGTGTATGTATATTTGTGCATACATGTATAAATATGTTTCTGTATATGGTAATAAAAAAAATTATAAAAATTTAATAGTAAAATGTAAGAGTCTCCAGTAAACCTGCTTCATGAAACAGACCCCAGTTTATTTGGTGATAGGGAGGTAACATCAGGACAGCTCAGTGTATGAAGTAAACCTGGGAGGTGGGAAGGGGCGAATAAGAGTCATCTACAGAAACCTGCTGCTCAAGTGTGATTTCCTTCAAATACTGACTTAAAAGTACCTGGTGCATTCAAAAGACCCCGAAAAGAAAAAGAGAAGCACAGACATGGTGACAGCTCTGATGAGGAAGAGGATTGGGAGGCTTTCACGAGTCCAACTCTACACCATCACAATAGGTCATATAGCTGAGAGTCATCTAAGAGCTGAGGCACACGAGTTCCATCCAGCTCAGGGGTGTCAGAGTCAAATGGACGGAGGGCCAAATCAAAAAATTAGCTACAAGCCGAGGGCCGGACTGATCGAATGTTCATTGAAA
>NW_015157729.1:0-1243 GCF_000732505.1 Cyprinodon variegatus
TGCAAAGGGTATAAAGAATAGAAGAGAGGACTGAGTACACAGCCCTGTGGTGCCCCCAGTCCTATTTTGGACTCCAGGGTTACAGATTCCAATAAAACACAGTTTTTAGTATCCATGTTCACAATTTAAAAAAAATTAACAAGACTGCATCAAAATGAATTCTCTGTTAGGGTTCCAAAGCAAGGATAGATGATGACCAACAAAAACACAAAGACTACCTCACATTTTACAAAGAAAGAGAGGAAAAATTTGAAAAAGTGAGTTGTTGTTCCTATGTAGATGTAATTAACCATATCTGGACCATACAGTTCTCCTCTCAACCAGAGGGGGCAGCAGCGAGGCCATCATGATGAATCTTCTTCTTTGACATTTTAGAGTTATTGGATTGACCAAGAACTAACAACAAAAATACAGAAAAGGATTATTCACAATAATATAATACAAATAAGGAGGACTACATGAAAATTCTTGCTCTTTTATAAGCTAATTTTATAGGTGATTGTCTCTAAATCATCTAGTAGTCTTCTATGAAATTAAAGATAAAGAACAACTACTGAAGTCATTTAATATATAAATATATATATATATATATCTATAGATATATATATATATATATATATATATATTATGTAGAACTATGAATTCAATTTAAACATACCAATGTTTGCTTATGTTTGTAACTTTATTAGCAAGGGCCTCATTCAAATTTGGTCCGTCTTTAGTTATTTATTCAGAAAATAGAGATGTTGTTCTTGTTTATTTTCAGTTTTGGTTTTACTGTTTACCTTTTACTTTACTTTTTGTTTTTGTCCCCCCTTGAATGCCCAATTGGTTTCTGCCTGGTCACCCTTTTTTCTGGAAAACTTTCTATATTATGGTTTCCACGGGTCATCAAAAACATTAAAAGTCATTAAATTATATATATTTTTTTAAATTAAGGCCTTAATTAGCAGTAAAATTCATTATTGTGATTATCGTGGCATTTAAAATGCTTCATTTAAAAAAAAAAAAAATTCTTAAAACAATTTCATCAGGTATATTATATTGCGATATATTTGTGCGGAAATGCTTCCGGTTGATTGTAAAGTTGTCAATCGGAAAAGAAGCTTGAGGGAGAGAAAAAGCTAGAGAGGAATTCGGGACATGGCTGCAGCCTGTCGACGGTAAAGATGACGAAGGATTTCAGAGTGTTATATATATATATATATATATATATATATATATATATATATATATATATATA
>NW_015157730.1:0-1243 GCF_000732505.1 Cyprinodon variegatus
GGAGGGAAGGAGACCGATGGAGGGAAGGAGACTGATGGAGGGAAGGAGACTGATGGAGGGGAAGGAGACTGATGGAGGGAAGGAGACTGATGGAGGGAAGGAGACCGATAGAGGGAAGGAGACCGATGAAGGGAAGGAGACTGAGGGAGGGAAGGAGACTGATGAAGGAAAGGAGACTGATGAAGGAAAGGAGTTTTAGTTTATAGAGTATCAGTATTTGCAGTCCATGGCGGGTTGAGGTGCATTTAACATAATCCAGAATGAAGAGGCCTTAAAGGTGATGAACACAGAGGTTGATCCAGAAAACTTTACAGACAGAAATGAAGCAGAAAAGGAAAAGGCAGGGAGGCAAAGCTGGACATATCCAACAACAATGTTTTACATCTGTTATATTAAAATATAATTCATAAAAGAAAACAAAATAAATTACAATTTTTATTTTCTCTTTTCCTTTTTAAGAAAAAGCTAACTGAAAATAATCTGGTCGATATTAGTGAAATTCATAAAAATAACTTAAAATACCCGACAGGCCTAATTTTAGCACCACTTTAAGGAGGAATGAAGGCAACAATGGTCAGAAAATCCTTCCTGCCTTCAGTTATCATCAGGAACAACAAGATGTTGACTAAAACATCTAAGTTACATTTAATTACCTTCATCAAACAGGTTATATTTTAGGAGAGTTTGTCTGTGTAAAGGATAGCTTGAAACGATCCAAATCATAATCTGGATCCAGGAAGAATTCTATGAATTAACTTAAGGTGGACGTGACAATATGTCTCTGGGATCAGTAGGATGTTTTAACTCAAAAACATTTAAGCTGTGCAGCAAAATGTCACAGAGAACCTAATCCAACACTGAAATTTAATTTCTACTGAGAATAAAAACAAACCAGTCCGATTGGCTGGATCGCCTGATTCTCTGCCTTCCTTTTCTCCTTCATCAGTTTCCTGATCTTCATCTTCTTTGTCTCCGAAATCATCTTCATCATTTTCCTCATCTTCACTCATTTCTTCACCTGTGTCCCTCCTGCTGTCTCCATTATTCTTCCTGCCTCTAATCTCAGTGTTCTTACTTCTCACTTACTTCATTCTTTTTATCCAAAGATTCTAAAATTTGCTTTTCATCTACAAACTGTGAGCAAAAAAAAAAGCTCCCATGTCAGAGGATGAAGAGAGCACATCCAGTTAGTCACAGTCAGAGAAACAGGACTACACTGGAAAACAGGCCAAGCTCCAACATC
>NW_015157731.1:0-1243 GCF_000732505.1 Cyprinodon variegatus
CCTATATTTTGTGGATGTACAGCTACATTTCTCATGTAAGTTTGCGTAGTTTTAATACAAACATTTATTTTTCATATTGCACCAGTACAGTTAATGAGCAACCTGTACTTGTGTGCTTGTTTGTTCTGTCTAAAATGTTTATTTTAAAATTAAGTAAAATATTTTTTGTCCGATTCGTCGATATTATTGATTTTTAAAATAATCGTTAGTTGCAGGCCTACACTGGGGCGACAGTGGCGTTGGATGTCGGAGTTTGCCCTGAAATCGAAGCGTTGACGGTTCAAGCCCCGACTCTGACTTTCATTGTCGTTGTGTCCTTGGGCAAGACACTTCACCTGCATTGTCTGCTGATGGCGGTCAGAGGGCCCGGTGGCGCCAGTGTACGGCAGCCCCGCTTCTATCAGTTAGCCCCGGGGCAGCTGTGGCTACAATGTAGCCTGCCACCGTGAGTGTGTGTGAATGGGTGAATGAATGTAGTGTAAAGCACTTTGGTCAAGTCTCCTAACTTGTATAAAGGCGCTATATAAGTACAGGACATTTACCATTTACCATTTGTAATTGAGATTTCAGTTTCAGTACAAACCGTTCATCACATACATTGGGGTGGGGGGGGGCTGACAAGGGGAACGATTTTCTGAGGTCATGCGTGTCGCAGAATGCTGCCGCTGGCGCGTCCTCATGGCAGCAAAAGGCCCCACATGAGGCGGTTCCCTAAAGCGCTGCCTTTATCTGTGTGGAAAAATAGGAGCCGCATTAAGTAGCGAGAGGGGAAAAACATATACAGTTTGATATAAAAAAAAAAAACTCAGCACAAGAAAAGCACATAAAAACACTAGACAAACATTTCAGCAGAGACATTGGAGGCTGGAGCCACATGAAAGTCAATCTGACATTTTAGCATTAGTTGTGTTTGTTTTGTGTGTTCAATTTGTCCATGAACGCTGTCCTCAGGCCGTTGTTCGCGGGTAGTGGGGCGGGCGGCAGTTCTTCTGTGCCCTTTTCCGATAACATCCAGGGGAGGTATTATAAGGGGAAGCCCGAATTCAAAATAACAATTATTGTTTTGAGAGCAGGCTGCACAGGAATTTTCCATCAGCCTTGAGTCTTTTCTTGCTGGCTCTACACAGTCAGTGTTGGGAAAGTTCTCTTTCTACGTGAACTAGTTCAAAGTTCAGTTCACACATTTTAAAATGAACTAGTTCAGTTCATAGTTCATAATTAAAAATTTTGAACTAAGTTCACA
>NW_015157732.1:0-1243 GCF_000732505.1 Cyprinodon variegatus
TACATTCCTATCTTAAAACTGTGAGTTTTCCTAAAAGCTGCCATTTTTCTTTTGAATCTAGTTACGTGACGGATACATTAAAAGCTTAAAGGTATAGTGGACAATCTTTTTATTTCCGGGTGGATCATCTAAATAAGTGGTCCTCCTAATTGTCATTCATTCTGGTGATATGTTTACATAAGGCCGTCCGACGTGCTCGTCCCGTTAGCTATTTTTTTCTTGCATGTGCACTTTAAGGGGTATATCTGTGGTGAGCTATGGTTTCAGGTGGTCATTGAGGCTATTTCAAAATGGCCGAGGATGGTAAGAGAAAAAAGTGTCTACAAAGTGAATGAGAAGAAAAGAAAGGCCTCAGAAGAGGCAGATATATCCCAGAATGCGAGCAGAGCTCTTCTCGCAAACCATTATGGGATTTGCTGTCACAGCTGCCCCGCTGTCACAATAAGCTGTCGCTACCCGACAGTGGTGACTAATAACAAAGATGGCGCAGGCACCGTGCAGTGAAGGAGGAGTTACGTGACATCACAAGCAGTGATAATCTGTCTGAACGGTCACTTAACCGAGTTCACTAAAAATTCCACTATAAAGTCTGTTAGGTTTATTCAGTGATGATTATAAAATTAATATGTGCTTATAAAACATTTGTGCAAGGGGATGCTCCACTCCTGTGTCATGATTCAGTCAGGAGACCATCCTGCCTTGTCATTCTGATGGAGCATTCTGTTTTCATGAACTGATCAATTGTTCTGTCAGAACACTACTCTGTTTGTAACCATGCGTCATGTTGTGTTAATAAACGCTCTGCAGAGGAGGTCCAGTGGGATTCCTGCAGGAATTATATCCATAATTGTGTATCAGTTCTTCTTTTGCAAAAATCTACATTTTATGAACCCAACGTAGTCTCCACTCTATATAGCAATTGAGGGATTTAGAGAGCGGATGTTCGGACACAGTAAGCTTGAATGAGCTATGAGAACAGCCACTTTTAAACAGTCAGAGAAATGGGCTTGTGCATGCTCTCGCACGTGTTTAATAGGCATTCCCTCTGGGTAGCAGGTAGAGGGTTGTGCATCTGCATTTTTTTAAAGTAGGGGGGGGCGGGTGTTTTAAAAAAAATCACGAAAGTCCTCCACAATACCTTTAAAGTTTAAAACGGGGCATCTTTGTTGTAGTATCTCCAGGCTTCCTTGGATCCACTAGAGACTGTAGTCTGTCATATTGCATCAGTGCTAGTTTGAGAAAA
>NW_015157733.1:0-1243 GCF_000732505.1 Cyprinodon variegatus
ACTTTGAATCAATCTGACTGGATGATCTGGTGAACTGGAAAGTGACCTGAGATGACATGATGTGAATTGGAGCTATAGAAATAAACTGAATAGATTTATGAATTGTAATTTTCTTCCAGCTCTATAGTTTCTAGAGCCGCCTCTGCATGCTCAGTTTGGTTGGGCCTACTTTAGGATTGTTACATAACCCACTTGGAAGCAGATGACTTTTTTAAGCAGCCTGCAAAGTGTGGTTTAACAAAACTCAGTGCTGTTTGACACATGCTGTATTTTAGGCGTAGCTTTAATTTATTACTCACCTTTGATATTTATAGTTATGCAGGTATTTACTTTATGAACAATAAATTTAACTTTTTTTTCTCTAATAATTACAGCATTAATACGTGTTAGCTACCTGAACCTGGAAAAAAAAATGTCTTGAAGACTTATTTACCTTTAAATGTTTGTTTTACTAAGTCGATATGATTACCTTTGTAATTCAACAGGTTTTTGTATTTTCACTCAGATGCTTATCAGGCTGTGATGTTTATTTAGCTGAGATGAAAGAGCTGAGATTCAAAGGTTAAAGTTTTCCTACTGCCTTGGCCCAACCTGGGCTCATCTGTTGATGATTCACTTTCAGGCTTTTCTTCAAATCAGTAGAAAATGTTTCCAATCATTACTAACCCAGTGATCAGCTGCAGATGTCTGTGTTTTCTGACCCACGGTTGTTTAATTTCTGCATCTTTGTCGTTATATTTCACAGGACTGAATATTATTGGTTGTTGTTTACCATAGCAACCAGAATGATTCATTTTCAAACTACACTTTGAACTCAGAGGCGCTCCATCACTGGCGACGCCTTTCGTTTATCTGGGAGGAGAGAACAACTGCTGCACGCTACCAAGGAAGGAAGGAAGGAAGGAAGGAAGGAAGGAAGGAAGGAAGGAAGGAAGGAAGGAAGGAAGGAAGGGGGTGAGAGTGAAAGAAAGAAGTTGGTTCCTGAAAGTTAATTTAATAAAAAAGAAATAAATCTGCTGTTTATTTCTGGTGAATCAGTAAATAATTATATAATTAGTTATCAACTGATTTAATTCCAATTAAAAATTATAATAAAATTTTGCAAAACATGGCTACACTACCAAAGCCATAAGCTAGGCTAACGCTAACAGCAGATATTAGGTGTATGCTAAAAGCAGCTATAAGCTAGATGTACGCTAACAGTAGCTATGTGCTAGCTAATCACATACAGGAGATATATGCT
>NW_015157734.1:0-1243 GCF_000732505.1 Cyprinodon variegatus
AAACTCCTCAGAATGTTATTTATTAATAGACTTTATTCCAAGCCATTAGTTGGTTGTTTTCATCGTTCAGACAGTATTAAGAGCCATTGTAGGGTCCAAAGAGCTGCATGCCAGAGCTGGAAAGCTTGTTAGAATCAGATGCATCACTGAATTAAACACGGTGGTGTTGGCATCATGCTGTGGGGACGTCTCACTGCTACTCCTGCTGCTGCAATTTCCCCCTAGAATCAGCAGTGATGTGGTTAAAACCCGACCAGAAGCAGGAATTCCAGCAGAACATTGGTCCAAACCCACATTAACTGGTTCTGGAACAGAAACAAAAGCAGTTTAATGATTATTAATGAAGGGAGCCAAGAAAACTGAATGGAAAACATTGAGACTGTTTTTCTTCCTTTTTATACAGATGATTATCCTAAATCTGGTTTGTCTGCAGGTAAGATGCTCAATTTATTCAAATTTCATTCATAGATTATAACCACACTTAGTGTCTAAAATGAAAGGTGGATAAAATGGTTAAAAAGTAGCTGGAAACGTTGCAGTTTTGTGGTCAGAGCGACTTACAGATGGGAAGCCTTTGATGCATCAGCTGACTGTTGTTTTCTCATTATGAGGGAATTAAAACCTTCCCAGCAATAATCCCTCTGTGTTCCTGTTTCTCTCTCTGTCAGTTGGAGGATCTTCAACAGAAGCTGGAGCTGTGAAAGCAGAAGGTAAGAAGTGGAAGAAAATCACTGGAAGTTACAGAAAGCATCACTCTGTTCACCGGAGAAATTAGAGACACAACAACGACAAATACAGTGAGAGGAAACTGTCATCAGACTGCTCTCTATATTGAATAAAACATTAAAGGCTTTTTCTTTCATTACAGCAGATGGAATCTGTTCTGATTTCTCCCCAGAGGAGCACTTTGTGGACAAACACAGAAAAGAGCTGATCCAGAGAGTGAGCAACATCAAACCCATTTTAGATGGACTTTTCCAGGAGAAAGTTCTCCTGGATGAGGCCTACGACAGAATAAGATCTCTAGCCACCTCCCAGGATCAGATGAGGGAGATATTCCTCTGCATGAAAGCTGGAGATGCCTGCAAAAATATCTTCCTCTCCATTCTTCAAGAGAATGAAAGATTCCTCATATCTGAGCTAAAGGGTTAACGAGTCGACCAGAGCGACCCAGACTAGTTAGTGATGGTTACCTGCATTTGGACTGACCTCTTTTAAAGCTATTCTGGAGGATTTTTTTCAC
>NW_015157735.1:0-1243 GCF_000732505.1 Cyprinodon variegatus
GGCTACAATGTAGCTTGCCACCATTAGTGTGTGAGTGTGTGTGTGAATGGGTGAATGAATGTAGTGTAAAGCGCTTTGGTCAAGTCTCCTGACTTAAAAAAATGTGCTATATAAGTACATGCCATTTACCATGAAGCAGTAGAGGGACACTCTAATAACTATAGCTCTATCAAGAATTAGCATAGCTTCAATTCTCTGGCCTTAATAGCGAGAAGTTGGGATTTTTACATCCCCCGTCACTATTTTGGTAAACTGAGACATCAGAGATGCAGGAAGCTCATAACCGGATAAACGATAAATTATCTCCTGCCAGCAAAGACAGAACCGGTGCATAAATAAGAGCTTTGCAAAAAAGATTGCTGCTTAATTACAAAAAAAAACTGACAAAGTTCCAGTGGATTAAGATCCACAACTAATGATAAGCAAAAAACCAAAGCGCTGTTTATGAATTAAAACTACCTTTCTCTCTAACACGCACACACATGCACACTGATACATTTAATCAGATAAACAGCTCAAATCACCGTGCCCATTTCTGCCGACCGATATAGGGCACTATTTAACATAACAGCAATTTAATTTGAGCTATTCTGATAAGCCTCTAGGAGACAGAAAGAGAGAAAGTGTAGACGGAGCAGAATGAACTGACATTTATTCAGAACAAACAGAGGATAAAAATAATGTTGATTGATTCTCTCCCTTTTCTGGAGAGCAGAGTGAGAACAAGAAGACTACGTCTGAGTATTTCTACTTTTATAATGCCTGAGGAGAACTGTATAGGTCGTGAAACCGACAGAAACAAATCAGTAAAATAAAGGTGAAGAATTATTGGATTAGGCTCATAAGTCAAAAATCTGATGCTGTGGAAGTTTGATATATGAAGTTAAATCCTAAACAAAGCGTCACATTTATTTGAACACTGTTTGACATTGAATCAGAGTTAACCTTTTCTGCCTTAGCTCAGTTAGGATTACAATTTGCCGAATGCCTGCATAATAGAACAAATAATGCCTGGAAAAACTGGCTTCTAAACAGTCTGATTCGGTTCTTAAGTTTGGGGCATCGATGGAGTTTTGGTCCATTTTAATTTAACATAAGGCACAAAGCTTAATGTTTGACTCAGTGACTGGAAAGAACAACAAATTTTATCAAAATATCTATCTATCTATCTATCTATCTATCTATCTATCTATCTATCTATCTATCTATCTATCTATCTATCTATCTATCTATCTATCTATCT
>NW_015157736.1:0-1242 GCF_000732505.1 Cyprinodon variegatus
GTTTCAAATGCCAAAAATTCGGACACATTGCAGCAGTTTGTAAAGGGAAACAGAGGTGTGGAAGGTGTGCAGGAGAACACGAATATGGGAAATGTGGAAAAGAAGCTCAAATAAAATGCTGTAATTGTGGTGGAGAACATACTGCTGCTTATCGCAAGCAAAAGGTCTGAGGAAATAAAAAAAAATGAAATTTGAGCTCGGAATAACCTATGCTGAAGCTGCAAAAAGGTTCCCATCTCAGTCAGAAATACCCAAACCTACAGTTCAACACACAGCAAATTCCAAACCTCTAGAGAAATCTCCAATCTCCAAGAAACTGGCAGAATTACGATGACCTAGAGTAAATTAAAATTATATGGGCAAATGTGATTTAGTATTATGTGGGTTTAAGTTACACAGGTTTTTTTTTTTTTTTGGGGGGGGGTGAATCGTTTCCTGTTTCCTTGCTTTACTCCATATCAGTTGGTGGCGGTAATGCACATTTCACAAGTTTGCCAACCGCCATAAAATCTCATAAGAAGGAGGAAACCTCTAAAACCTGCAGGACAGGGGGCCTTGAGGACCGAGTTTGGGGATGCCTGATCTAGAACATGAAGGACAGTGGGTCCTTCATGTTCTAGATCAGGCATGATCTAGAACATGAAGGACCCACAATGAGAGCCCTGGTCCTCAGGACCAGGGTTCTCATTTATCAAGCTCATGTTCACACAAAATTGGACCTAACATTTTTGTACACTGAGCTTCAACAAAAGGTTTTGATCTATAATAAACCAAATTGGTGTGAAAATGGGCTCACACCACCTCTGACCCATCTGCAGATTGGCACTTTTTGGACACAGGAAACTAGAGACTAGATGGTGACTGAGGTGCAGAACTCAGGACACATTGTATCATAATTTCTCATTATTTTCAGCATTTTCTATAATCATACATTCACTTTGTGCTGCCCCGCCACAGACAAAGGTTAATAAACCAGTTTATATTCAAAAAAGAAGTCAGCTCAATATTGAAATGTTTCTTCACGATCATGCTCATTTGGTTTAATCCAAATGAGGTTTGGTTTAATCAATTATTTAAATAATCTTTTACTAATATAGTGATCAATTCATTTCTTTTATTTTGAAACATGATATGATTTAACCATGTTTACATTGAATGCTTCATAAACATGCATCATGTTTCAAAAAGGGGTAGGATGAAGCATAAGCTTATTAGGCCACACCCCTCAGCTACATGTGTCAT
>NW_015157737.1:0-1242 GCF_000732505.1 Cyprinodon variegatus
TGTCAAAATTTTGGTGTCGATCATTCGATTTCATCCTGGACACTACAGAAAATGGGCTAAAAGTGTTAAAAACCGGAATTCTCCTTTAAATGAGCAACCAGAGTGGGAGGCTGCTATTAAAGGACACAAACAACTAGTTAGTTGGAAATAATCTTGAAATCCCGGTGACATCTCAAATTTTTTCATACAACTCTGACCTTCCTATTTCTATGCGTTAGTTCTCAACCCTATCAGGAAATGGTAAACTGGTACTCTAGAGGCAGGAACCTCGTCTAAAAACTAGAGGACAAGCAAATTTTCTGGAGTCAAGAACCATGAACTATACAACTGCTTAGGGCAGCTATGGGAAACAGAAACAATAATTGGTCTTGCTTAACATGTATTATGACTTCAGTTTGATTATTTTTGATTGTTGTTTTAAAAAGTTTGAAAATTACAAAAAAGAACACAGGATGAGGAAGGACAAGCGTAAACTTATCTAGGACATTAAACTTTGGGGTCTGATAGCGATGAGAGTGCGCCTGCTTCAGAGATCGAAAACCTTCCAGACATCCTAAACCACAGATGACCTCATTTACTCACTTACCTCTCTCAAAATGAGATCTAAACTCTACTCAAATGTTTGGGTAGCTCTGTGGATGGCCTGCACTCTCCCTGTGACTGTTGCATCTTCAGAGCAAAGCTTTTCCCAACTCAAATTAATGCACAACTACCTGAGGCCTTCCAAAGCAGAAAAATGATTGAGTGGCCTTGCAATGATTGGTGCACCAAAGTTGTTTATCAGATCTGTTACATTTATGTCATTGATGACTTTCCAAGCAGAAAACTTGTAAGGAGTGAATCGAGCAATAAGAAGGAACATTAAAAGGTAATGTGTGGGTAGTTTATGTTTTTCAAATATAATTTTTGCATATTACATACATTTACATTGTTGCAAGGGTCAATGATTAATTTTGTTTTTTCCAGAAGAAATGTTTATACAATTTCATTTATTTATATAAATCTCATATAAACCTTATTTTTGCACATTTTGCAGTTCAATGTGCATTGCAGTTGCAGTTCAAATTGTTGCATTCAAAAAAAATTCTGAATCATTACATTGTGGATCATTACAAAGATTTTATTTTTATTATTAACTTATCTATCATCATCTTCAAACTCGTTCTCAATCTTTATGTTTGTGTTACCTTAGATCAGGGGTCTGCAACCTTTCATATCCAAAGAGCCGTTTTGCCCAGAGTC
>NW_015157738.1:0-1242 GCF_000732505.1 Cyprinodon variegatus
GGACCAGCCAAGGACCCATCAAGGAAAGGGGAGATTTTGAATGGCTACGACTGTACATGGATGGATGGAAATCAATATACTGAATTTGTCTTATATATCAAAATGCTTATATTCTGTGTATCTGCAATATCCTGGTAAAATACATTAAACGTTGAAGTTTTAAATAAAATCTGAACATTTTCAACAGGCTGTGAATTTTATTTGTAAAACCTTCCGTCCATTTTTCTATCCATAAAACTGCTCATCGACCTGTCAAAATACCCTGTCTCGTTTTTTATAGCTGTCGACATTTTTGACTTTACTGCCACCTCTATATGAAGAGTAGGCCTGTCTTCATCACCCCTAAACCTCATTCCTTCCATTCTGTCATTTTTTTGACTCCATCCATCAGCGCCACGCACAGGCAGTGCTACAGTCAGCTTAAAATATCACTGCTTTAAGTCTGCTTTCATTTAATGCTTCATAAGCCTGAAGAGTGAATAATTTGTGTGACTGGAGATTTAATCCAGAGCAGCGTAATTGATAGAGACGCCGGAAAACTCACAGATCATTAAATGTGATAGTAGATTTACCAAAGCACCTTTTAGAACAGTCTGATGTTCCAGCTTGGGTGTGTGCTGTCCATGAAAAGAGGATATTAGGAGAAATAGGCTCCTGGAACTTATGTTTTACTTTTACAGCTGAGTTAAATAAAGATTTTACACTTTCAGCTTTTAGGTACAGGCTACTTATTTTTTTCCCTTTTACTTTGAATGAATACCCCTACGTGTGAAATGGGAGATGGAGCATCTGAGGTCAAACACATAAGTCTGTGATGGTGAGGCTGTAATGCACTCTTCAACATTTATTGTCAAGATTCTTATAGCTGCTTGGATAAACATTTCCAAATGAAGATTTTAAATCTACACTGTTTTAACATTCTAAAGTCCTTCATCCTTTTTGGCCATATCCTAAATTACAGACAGACAAGTTGAATGTTGTCATTTGTTTATGCTTGATGCAACCTCGCTAGCTAGAATCTGAACATTGCAATCAATGTCTGAGTACATCCCTACCATTTAAACAACCTTGATCTGATTTCAGACACAATGTCTGAAGTTAGCAAAACCTACATGTATAGCAGGGATGTAAAACCAACTCAAGGGCCAGTGTTTAAAGGAATAGTACACCCAAAACATGATTAGCCTTCATTTTCTACTCACCCCCATGCTGAACAACACTCTGGAGTACTTTTTTGATATC
>NW_015157739.1:0-1242 GCF_000732505.1 Cyprinodon variegatus
ACAGCAAACCGGATTTCTCTCTCTTTCCATAAAGCTGACACCACCATAGAGACCCAGGCTCAAGACTGAGATCTACAGAATGACCAAGACTAAGTCATGATGGTTAAACCTTCAGAAGCAACTTTTCTGCAACACAATTCTGAGTTTCAGAACTCACAGAATGTGAAACTCTCCCAAAGAAGCCATTCCCTAGGTGTGAGGTGCATGGGACAAAGGAAACCCCCTTTGAGCCTGTAATGCTAAGCTGCTACTACTGAAGGAAACTCAAACCTTTCAAACAGACATTGGCAAAGGTATAAGGTCTGGCAAAGTTAGGGACTGATTCTAGTTAAAGAATATGTCTTTTGATGATTTTGATCATTTTATGTGTTTACTGATGAGTAAAGACAAAGCTAACAGGATGGATTGCATGGTATGCTGTTCTACAGTAATATGTTTTGAGCTGTTGTTGAAGCTTGGACGAGCTTTATTTCACTAAGGGTTTAAAAACTGATATAACAGTGTTGATGTATTTTTTGATATGCTCACTACATTTCCATTAGCAAATATGACCAAAAGTCATTTAATGGAATCCTCATCTCTATTTACTGCTAGCTATTTCAAAGAGGGTAAAGAATCATTTAACTAAAGGTTATCGGTTCCTGACATAATTTAATAAAATATTATTTGGCCAAATAATGTTTTATTCCCCTCATAGATTTGCATTATGAACTGATTTGAAAACATTCCAATTACTCTAAATTAGTGAAAAGCTAATTTAATCACATCCCAAATTCTTCCAGATAAACTTTGGTTCTCAAACACAAGATCTATGCTAAACTCTGATATGGTTTTCAACCGTGTTTTCCCTTCCTTTTTGTACATAGTACGGTAGCTTAGTCTAGTTGAGTTTCACTAGTTTTTAGTCAGAAGGTTTTAACTGAAATATGTTCGACTTGGAACTGAATGATTTTTGGTAATAAACACTTATATTTTGAACAGAGGTTGTGGTGAATTTATTCCATATATGTGCAGAATTATCTTTTAGACCATGATTTAAGTTCGATTCACAATTTCATTTGATATTCTAACACACAGTCAGTAGGGCGTGTGTTCATAAACAATATGTGATAGTCCAAATAATATCTGATTAACTAAAATATTTTCCACCTCTACTGGGATGGGCAATAAACATTTCTCTTTGCATCTCTTCAAGTTAAGCACCAGGTGTTTAGAAGCAAATGTTTTTTTTTACTACCTAGA
>NW_015157740.1:0-1242 GCF_000732505.1 Cyprinodon variegatus
AATTTTAAAGCTTTAATCTCAAGATTTCTAAGAATGATCAGTGCCTTAATAATAATTGTGTAAACAAAGTCTCTTCAATAATGGTTAATCCTCTTCTCATAAAATCAGTTTAGGAGTTCCTCAAGGAACCATCCTGGGTCCCATCTTATTCAGCCTGTGTAATTTCCTGTCTGTTTAAAAAATTTATATAGATGACAAAGTCATTCATGTCTCAGTTTCAACTTAGCTACAGCCAGTTAAAAACTTATGTTTTCCCCTAAATACAGTAAGAAAAGAAAATGTCATAACTTTTTAATCTGGAAGTCCCGCTCAGAGTCCTTGCAAATTTATATGAATATGGACTCGTGAATATACTTATTGGTGAGAAATTAAAAAAGTTTTAAGGCACCCAGTTCAGTTCTAAGAGCCTTGTTTAAAAAAAAAAATCAAGACAACTGTAAGATCAAACATGATCTGCGTCAATTTTAGAAAAGACTTGACCTTTGTGTAAAGTTTATGGTCATAACACCAATGTCATGGTCATAGACGCCCCAGAGAACTCTCTGACCACTGAGGGGGTCTGTATTTGAGCGTTAAAGTGTTAACACTATTACCGCCTTATGCGAAAGGTTTCTGTTTTGTTTTAACGTCCCCACGTTTTTTAACGCTTGCTAGGAGCACAAGATTTATATCCAGCCATTCAGAAAAGATACAACTATATGGCTGAGCATGTTATTTTGGTTTCACCAATTGGAGGAGACCTTGAATAAAATATTACCTACTGTAAATTGGGAGGAAAAAAAAGTGAAGTTTAATACTTAATAGGCTAAGTTAGAAAAAGAGCCCGTATGTAGCATCAGTAAAGCTCTTGGGTAATATTTTAACTCCCCCAAAAATGTTTCTTTTCTTATGGATGCGATTTTGATATTTTTCTTAATATATTAGAGCAGTGGCCGTTTCTTATTGCTCTGACCTTATATTTGGCATCAAATGAATTTTTTGGATGTTACAGACGTAATAAAGTCTGATCTTGGGCTCCAATAGCACTCATGGTTTGAAATTTTGGTCTGCAAAATATTTAACTGAGTTGCCCTATAAAGGGTTAACCAGATGTAATCAGTCATATCTTATCTAATTCCATAGGTATTATTTAATCGATTTTTGATTCATTTCAATCTTCTAATGAACAAACCTCAAAGTGACTAAATGATTTACTGCTGGACTCGGCAACTTTAAGCTTCTTCTGTAGATCCAAATATTCTC
>NW_015157741.1:0-1242 GCF_000732505.1 Cyprinodon variegatus
AGTTCTGTAGAATACATAGTGCAGACTTTGTCGTCAGAGTCAATAAGTAAGTAATATAGGGAATTGTGCAGAAGGAAATCTGGAAATTTGATTTCTTGATAAACTGATAAAAGAAACAGTCCACCCATACAACTGTTCCTGGATTAAATCATCTGAGATCTGTTGAAGGTTTAAACTAATTGCACCCATGAACTGCCACAACATGAAGCAGAACCCACATTTTTGATGTCTCATTCAGTACCGCAATATTAAACTTTTAGCCTTTTGGAATGTTAAGTGACAGTAATATAAATGAAAAAGCTGAATCATGATTATGGACAAATTCTGTATTTGTAATTTAGTTTATTAACCAGCCTCCTCTCTCTCTCAAATAAACAGAATATTTTCTGTATCATATTATATCTGCACTGCTACCTTGCAGCAAGAAGGTTCCGGGTTTGATTTCCGGCCTGGGATCTTTCTGCATGGAGTTTGCATGTTCTCCCTGTGCATATATGGGTTCTCTCTGGGTACTCCAGCTTCCTCCCACAGTCCAAAAATATGACTGTTAGGTTAATTGCCTGCTCTAAATTCCCCTGTGTGAGTGTGTTTGACCTGTTTGTCTTTGTGTTGCCCTGCGATGGACTGGTGACCTGTCCAGGGTGTACCAAGCCTCTCGCCCATAGACAGCTGGAGAAATGCACCAGCACCCCTTGCAATCCTGCTTGGGATGAGCATGACGGAAAATGGATGGGAAAAATTGATGTATGTCAAAGGAATTAAATGTCTAAGAAACAGAAAAGTGATTTTTGAAGAAATGCTTTCAAACATTTGCAAAACTGGGGAAACAACACAACCAGAAAGGACAAAAAATGTACATGCAGTCCAACATGTAGTGTATATTAAAATTGCAAATAAAACTTTCTGATTTTTTGATTCATTTAATTGTGAGGCATCAGCTTGTTCTACTGTATTTAAAAGAGGTAGTAAAAAAGGAAAACAAACTTTCCTCCTTCCATTTATTAACCATTAACCATCTGCCTCATTTTAGCTTGTGCACAAACATATATACCCAAATGGCATTGCCCATTAAAAGTACACATTATACCCTACATGCTAGAAAGTTTCTTAGGTTTTTCTCGGGAAAAATTATAAATTTCTAATATATTTATGCCACTAGTGTGACATACATCATAGTATGCATGTGAAATTTCCTACACTTGTTGTTCCCGTTGTTAACAGGGTGTGTACAAAATTATACAT
>NW_015157742.1:0-1241 GCF_000732505.1 Cyprinodon variegatus
CCTTCTGATCTGGAGTCAGACGCGCTACCATTGCGCCACAGAGTCCTTGAGCAAAGCCCCCACTTGTCACAAACCCATATTTGCCAGGTAAAAGATATAAAACACTAGGTAGTTGAAATAAGATACCAAGATTCATGTGTAGCAAGCCAAAGTGTATTCCTGACATTGATTTCCTCATTTACAAGAAAGAAGAATCCAATTGCTTTCTCCAGTAGATCTGGTTTCCAAACAAATAGTTAAAAACTATCCATTGGACTTTGTTGATAAGTTTGAAGACGTTTAGCTTCCCATCCAGGAAGCTTTAGCAATTCAAAATGTCATGAATAGCGTAGAGTTCGAGGTTATATACAATAGCCCATCAAACCCTTGTTGTATTTTAGAAAACATGCCAATTGAATCAGACGAACGTGTCCACTCCTTGGAATAGGAGTCTATTGGCTTCTTTAGTTAACCTGCAAAGCTGCATACATGTCTATGTCTCTGAAAGGGGTATCGTTAAAGAGAATTGTGATTCTATGAAATAGAAATGAAATATTCATGTGTATCTACATACGTGGAGACTCAAATGGATGGTCCCAAAGCCTTTAACCAAACAATTTGAAGGCATTCCTTCAAACAAGGAATGCACAATGACCCTGACGTGATTCGAACACGCAACCTTCTGATCTGGAGTCAGACGCGCTACCATTGCGCCACAGAGTCCTGAAAAACAGCTCCCCATTGTAACAAATGCATATTTTCCAGGTAAAAGATATAACACACTAGATGGTTGAAATAAGATACCAAGATTCATGTGTAGCAAGCCAAAGTGTATTCCTGACATTGATTTCCTCATTTACAAAACAGAAGAACCCAATTGCCTTCTCCAGTAGATCTGGTTTCCACACAAAAAATGGTAGAAACATTGGACTTTGTTTATAAGTTTGAAGACGTTTCGCTTCCCATTCAAGACGTTTAGCAATTCAAAATGTCATGAATAGCGTACAGTTCGAGGCTATATACAATAGCCCATCAAGACCTTGTTTTATTTTAGAAAACGTGCAAATTGAATCAGACGAACGTGTCCACCCCTTGGAATAGGAGTCGCTTAGCTTCTTTTGTTAACCTGCAAAGCTCCATACATGTCTGTCTCTGAAAGGGGTATCGTTAGAGAGAATTGTTGGCCTGGCTAAATAGGCAAGGTGTTTTTGCCATTTGGTTGCCAAATGCGGAAGTTTCACATGTCTCTGGAAGGTGTATCA
>NW_015157743.1:0-1241 GCF_000732505.1 Cyprinodon variegatus
TTCTAAGCATTTGACTGTATGATCTGGTGAACTGTAAAGTGCCTTGAGATTACATATGTTGTGAATTGGTGCTATAGAAACAAACTGATTTGAACAGAAGGAGGCCCAAGTGATGACCCAGGAAATGATGGAGGGACCATGTCTGTCAGATGGCCTTGAATTGCCTCTGGTTTTCCCCAGCAGAGCTGGAGGATTTGTCACTGGAGAAAAAAGTCTGTGATTTCCCTGCTGAGTTTAATGTCTTATAACACTCTGGAATTAAATAATAGTACAAAAAGTGATATAAGTTAAAGAGATAATGGAATCAATATAGACCAAAATATCATTTGACTTATAGAAGTAGCCTCCTTTCGCAAATGTAACAGCTGAACACACCAGTAGAAATGCTTTAGGAAGTTCTCCCTAAATCTGGTCCCATACATTTTATGCACCTTTATTGCTTTGTTTTCACTATTCTGTCACTCTTCTTCTGATGCTGAGGCAGCCATTTTTGTTCAGGGGGCCTCTCACTTCTCACTTTGTACAAGACTGAGCCTGTTAGGGTTTCTGTTTGTGGGAGGGGTTTTTGTGTTTGTCTTTTACGGACTCCATCCAGCCACTAGACGGTGCCCTTTTCCCCTGTTGGCCTGGAGGGCTTCTTCTGGTTTATCACCCAAACCTGCGGCTCGTATGGTCATTACCTGAAGGGTATTTGAGTAGCGGACTGTCACCACCTTGACGCAAGAGTGTTTGCCAGTATTGCGTACTCTAGCCTCTCTGAGATTAGCTGAGTCTAACCTTTTGAGTTTTTGTCTCTCTGAATCCAAGGTTCTAACCCTTTGTGGTCTCCGGCAGGATTATTTCCTGACCCACTGGATAAGCCTGGTCCTTCAAGCCTTGGAAGGAATTATTTGTCTCTCCGAGATTAAGGAAATCATTCACACTTCAGTTTGCAGTCCACCTCAGGAAAGCTTGTTAACAGTCCGCTCCGCTGCTCTGGACCACTACAAGTCTGTCCACCCTCCAGCCAAGTATCTCCTTATCTGTAAAGTCCTCACAAACAAGAACCAAAGAGCAACCACAAGTCATCTATAGTGAGTCCTTCTCTGGCTTTATATTAGTATTGGCCTGAAAATTCCCATGGACCTAGAACTCATCTCTCTGATGTCCCTCTAGTGTTTCCGGTTCACCTTACCGCTGAATATTCCCCAAGCTGAGAATCTTTGGTTTTAGTCCCTCTGAGTGTCACATTTCAATAAACT
>NW_015157744.1:0-1241 GCF_000732505.1 Cyprinodon variegatus
CGCTGTGATTCCTTAGCTCCAGAGGGTGGCACGGCTTGCCAGTCTTACCGGTTATAGAGATCTCTCTTTCAGTGTTAAGAGTGATTCCCTGTTGCTCCCGCCTTATCTCAGGATCGCTGTCACCTCTGTTGTCCAGGTGATTCATCTCCCTGTTTTTGGCTTTCTGACAAAAACAAACATGGACCGAGTGCAGGAGAAAGGTGACATTCCGTTTGGAAAAAAACAAAACGAAAAACTCAACAACTGGCACTTAAAATTGGCCATCGTCTTCATAATAACTGAGCGGCTGCGGGTTGTGGCTGGTCTAAGTCTGTTTTATATAGATGACTTTTATTAGTCTGTGTAGGATTACATGCAGGACTAAATTGCTGCAGCCCCAGTCGAGTGTAATGGGGATCTCTGCAGTCACTACTTTGTCAGCTCAATAGAGCAAAAGATGTCTTCTTGTTCGACTCCTATGTAATCATAAATATCATTTCCTAAGGCAAGGCAAACATAAAGATTGAGACTTTGAGTTCATAGGTGAAAATGAATAACAAACATTTAGATAATAGTTTACATTTATGTCAATAAATCCCTTTAAGTATTACACACTGTACTTTTAAATACTGCAGAATGAGGAAAAGTGGTCCCTATGTGCTCCAGCAGCTTAAACAAATTGCATTAGAAAATAATGCGGGATAACCAATTTTAGATGAGGTATGAGGAAGGTAAAGCCAAGGAGAAACGTCTATCCTCACCAAATTCTTCCCCTGTTTTGTTTTGAAAAACGGATTTATGTCATGATCTGGCCTGCTCCTCCCTAATTAGTAATTCCTCTCACCTGCCGTTTTCCCTCCCTGCCTTAATTATAATTTATTCCTCTCACCTGTTTCCTCTGGTTTAAATTCCCTTCAGCCTGAGCATTCAGTGCCAGAACACTACTTGTCTTTCTGTTAGTCTGTCTGTTTAGTTTTTTGTCATGGTTCATATCCTGGATCCTTGCAGCCAGTGGAAAGAGGGTTTAAGTGTTTGTCTCGTCTCCTGATCGTCCACTGTTCCTCTCCCATGGAGTCCTCTGGGTCTTTGGCTCAATATGTAGGGAGGTTCAGTTTTTATCAAAGTAAGCCTTGCTCCAAGGGAGGAGACCAGTTTAAAGTCCTGCTTCAAGTTCCGGTTCTACGTCCTGTCTCGGCCACCCTCTTCCACTGAGCCTGCCTGTCTGCACCTGATCCTGTCTGCTCCTGTGCGTGACCACCTGG
>NW_015157745.1:0-1241 GCF_000732505.1 Cyprinodon variegatus
TTTTCCCTCCTTCTGAGCCTCAGAAGTGAGCTGCACAGGATTCAGGTTGCTGTGTGAAGTGCAGGTGATGGAGAACTTCCCCCTGCTGAGGTGTGGGAGAATAGGGCTTAAAACGGAAAGCAGCAGGTTGGGGTGCAGTAGAGGCTGGAACATAGGGCTTAAAACGAAAGCCAGCATCTGAAGGAGGCAGGTGCGTCCGAGTGCACACCTTCTCTGGCTGGTTAGGTCTGGATTCCATCAGAGCCGTTGCTGTGGAAACAGAAGCCTTAGCAGATGTAGCAGGAGCTGCTGTGGTGATAGGAGCTGAGGAAGAAGTTGGGGTTCGCAGGTTCTGCGTGGTCTCCCTCTCCCTGCTGGGCTGAGCAGGCTTGGATCCTGTGGAAGCAGGAGCTTTGATGGCTGCAGCAGGGGCCCCAGGAGGAGCTGAGGGCCTCGGGCTCTGCGTGGTCTCCCTCTGCCTGCAGGGCTGAGCAGGCTTGGATCCTGTGGAAGCAGGAGCTTTGATGGCTGCAGCAGGGGCTGAGTGAGGATCTGAGGTCCTCGGGCTCTGCGTGGTCTCCCTCTCCCTGCAGGGCTGAGCAGGCTTGGATCCTGTGGAAGCAGGAGCTTTAATGGCTGCAGCAGGGGCTGATTGAGGTCCTCGGGCTCTGCGTGGTCTCCCTCTCCCTGCTGGGCTGAGCAGGCTTGGATCCTGTGGAAGCAGGAGCTTTAATGGCTGCAGCAGGAGCCCCAGGAGGAGCTGAGGGTCTAGGCACTGTGTGGTGTCCCACATTAGAGCACAGCAAAAAGGAACTAGGCCTAATGTCTTTTCCCTGAGCTGTCTTCCCAGATTTCTCCGGGCCCATTTAGTGGCTATTATAAATGAGGCCTTTAAGTTGCCTCCAAAGGTGCAGAGTGTCTGTTTAAAACCGGTAATGCTGTCCTGATTGTGTTTTTTCAGAGTCTGGATAGTGTTGAGAGCCCACTGTTTAGCATTATCCTCAATAACAGTCTTAGTGTTAATATTACTGCTAGCCGGTTTGATCACCTCAGTTAGATGATTTTTAATTTTGAGCAGGGCCGGTGGAAGTTAATTATGTTTAGTCACATTTTCTAAGTGATGTTGTGCTTTAATCAGCTTAAACCACGTTCTGACCTTCTGCTTAAAGAGAGGATCCCCAGATTCTGCATGGGTCTGCTGCGGTTCTGTTCGGTTCTGTCGGCCGTGTGCTGCTGCGGATGGTTCTGGTGGCCAGAGGTGG
>NW_015157746.1:0-1241 GCF_000732505.1 Cyprinodon variegatus
GGCAGTGTCATTCCTTAAATGTTCAGTAGATGCATGAAAACATTTTCAGCATAAAACAAAAATTCTTCAGTAGACATATTTACATCTAGAGCAGGGATAACCAATTAAAAATCAGCGGGGTCCGAATAAAGAAAATTATCAACCAGTAAAGGCCATTTTTAATTATAATTTGTTACTTTGAAATAAAATTAAGTGTTTATGCATCCATGTTATACACTGACTGTTTAGATACAAATATATAGAAAAAAAAGAAACTGTTTCCATTTTAAAATCTTCAGTGTTTTTTTTTAAGTAGTGAACAACAATCATTCAGTTTGGTATACAGACAATTTCCTGATTCACATATTTTATGAAATACCTGAACTGACTGTTTTCTTTTTTCTTTCGTTTTTTATGGCTTAATGAGAGAAATGGGCTTTAGGCTGCCCTGCAAGGCTTTAAACCTGGTTTGAATGGTGACAAAGCCATTCTCCAGCACATATCAAGGTGCTCATTCATGAACCTGATCGATATCTATTTTTGATTATGTTCATTGTTGAGAATCCTGCTTTACAGCATTAGGTTCAGGATAACCCGAGCCTCTCTAACTATAAGCTTTATGAAAAAATTAAGTTTTAACCCTAACCATAAACGTAGACCAGGTGTCTGCCTCACAGACTAAAAATTGTAGTTGGTTCGAAAGGAGAAGAGCCTGATGAGCAAAAGATCAGCATCCCATTTTATTTGTAGAAATTCTAGGAACCACAGGTAAACCTGCAGATTAAGAGCAAAATGCCCTGTTAGGAATATAAGGAACAATCACATTTATGATATTAGATGGAACTCTTATATCTAAGCCATTTAAGGCTTTATGTGTGAGAAGGGGGATTTTAAATTCTATTCTGGATTTAACAGGAAGCCAATAAAGAGAAGCCAGGATATGAGAGATATGATCTCTCTTTTAATTTTCCTCAGAACTCTGGCTGCTGAATTTTGGATCAGCTGAAGGTTTTATCTACAGTTTGTGGACTTTCTGATAGTAAAGAATTACAATAGTCTCGACTTGAAGTAACAAATGGATGGACTAGTTTTTCAGCATCAACCCTTGACAGGATATTTCTAATTTCTGCAATATTCCACAGATGAAAGAAGGACATTCTAGAAACCTCTTTGATATTAGATTTAAATGAAAGGGTCCTGATCAAAAATAACACCAACATGTTTTACTTTATTATCTGAGATCAGTTTAATCCCATCCAAAT
>NW_015157747.1:0-1240 GCF_000732505.1 Cyprinodon variegatus
TCTGTTCAACAGTTTGGTTGGTTTTAAAATTAAATACAGTGGAATCCGCTTATAGTGGTCACGGATTTAGCAATCAACTGCTTTTAGTGATCAAAAGGCTTGGGACAGAATCATTTCTATACAAATGCTGTTTAAATCATTTCTTTATAGTAATCAAGAAATCCGCTTGTCGTTTTTTGCCATTTTATGAATGTGAACATATGCAAAAAAAATTATTAAAGGGGAAAACCGTTTTTTTGACATTGGGCCCTTGATTTTACATTATCACATCATGTTCTACTCACCCATATGATTTTTGTGTCATTTGGAGCTGTTCCGAAGATATTCCATTAGGTCATATCCAAGTAACGTCTTCCTATGGGCAACGAGTTGAAGGCACAAACTAAACTGTTCATGATGTATTCTTTATGGTACGCCAGCATTCATAACATGTAGGCGAATCACTGTCCCCCAGACATAAGCGGTTATATTTTTTATATTTATATTTTTTTAAAACAAAGCGCTACGTGTATGACGTCATCCGCACGTCATCCCGACTGGAGTTGTGACAGGCAGCCCGGGCCGTAGGCGTCTACGCTCTACCCCTTCTATTCATTCGGCTAGCTAATCTGAATTGTTCAATTCCATTTCCAGGGTGTGATCATCTGTGGTAGTAGCACTAGACATCTTCCAGGCATGTGAGTGAAGCTAGCAGCAGTTCAGCGGACAGGATGAATAAACTGTAGCCACCGCACGCGGATGACGTCATACACGCATCGCTTTGTTTAAAAAAATATAACCACGGATGTCTGGGGGACAGTGATTCACCTACATGTTATGAATGCTGGCGTACCATAAATGATAAATCGTCAACAGTTTAGTTTGTGCCTTCAATTTTTTGCCCATAGGAAGACGTTACTTGGATATAACCTAACGGACTATCTTCAGAACGGCTCCAAATGAAACAAAAATCATATGGGCGAGTAGAACATGATGTAATAACGTAAAATCAAGGGCCCAATGTAAAAAAAAAAAAAGGAGTCTCCCTTTCAAAAGTGGATCGAAAGTGATTACAGCACTCCAGTGTCAGAGCCCACGATGGATGAGGACATCATCGCGGAGGTAAGAGAGAGCTTTGGTGCAGGTACCAGTGCTGCACGCAGCGAGGAGGATGTGAAGGCTGTTGTCTCTTCCAGAGCTGATATGAGGAATGCAATTTGCATTTTAAAGACTGGTCTCCTGCATGTTGGTTTCAAAAACT
>NW_015157748.1:0-1240 GCF_000732505.1 Cyprinodon variegatus
TAGAAGCATTTTTTTCATTTTTCTTAATATATTGGGGCAAGTGGCTGTATCTTGTTATTATATTAACCTTCATTTTTGCCACCAAAATATGTATATTTGTTGAATGCTACAAAAGTAATGAGGTCTTGTCTTGTCCTCTAATAAAATTCTTGGTTTGAGATTTTGATTTTCAAAGTGTTTCACTGAGTGCCCTGTAAAGGGTATAAGACAAAACTTACATAATGAGAATTTCTTATAACAAGTTTCTAATTAATTGACTAATTCTGGTTACAGGTCAAAAGTTTTGTCTTGAAGGAACAAAATCAAAGGAATTTAAAGAATAAAGTTTTTCTTCCTTCTTTGACAGCAACATAGTCTCCCTTCACCTAAGAAAAGAGTCTGAGCATTATCCTTGATCACTTAACTCTGATATTAATAACATCATCAGTCCATATGGTCATCTATTCTGCATTAGTCATCCTCAGTTGTCCTTTACCCTTACATCTACCTTATATCTTGTCAGCTTTATCAAGGAATGCAGTTCTACTCTTTCTGGTTTTCCTCAAAATCCCTCCTTAAGATTTAAATAGTCAGAAATATGTTTGTTGCTTTCCTCACCAGAACTTATTGATTTCACCACAAATTATTGATACGCCAGCTCCATTGACTTTCAGTCAAATTCAGAATCAAATTTAAAATTATTCAGTTTAGTTTCATAAGAACATAGTCATGTTATATACCTATAGAAAACAAGAACTAAAACCACTTGATCGTGATAAAATAATGTTATATTTTTGAGCCTGAATAAAATTCCAGCACAGAGCACATGAGAAGACATAAACAGACATGTGCGTCATCTTCTACCAGTAACACTGAGCTTTCAGAGAGCCAAACGTAGACAATTGATGCTGCTATTTAATTGAGCCCAAATGAGCCCGACCATCCTGCAATGCCTTGAGGTTAAATGACAGCTCAGCATGGTCAAAGACCAAGTATTATCGATTAAATGACCCGATCAACAGCAACTCTAAAATCTATCTAAATCCTCCCCAAAGCGTTCTATCAGAAGATCAAGGGAAAAGAAAATTCTCATTTCTAACAATCACAAACAGGGACACAGCATCAAGGTAAAATGGTTTAGTAGCTGTGACAGAAAATTGCCCCACCGCTCTATCTATCTATCTATCTATCTATCTATCTATCTATCTATCTATCTATCTATCTATCTATCTATCTATCTATCTATCTATCTATCTATCTA
>NW_015157749.1:0-1240 GCF_000732505.1 Cyprinodon variegatus
TCAGGCCAGCTAAGTCATCAGCCTCGGCCCCAACACTGTTCTAATTCACAAGAACACAAGACTGAGAATAGCCAAAGATGTTGTTGTTCCTGCCACTCCCTCTTTACTGAACATGCATCAGAGCAGACTTGTGCGTTCCCAAGACTGACAGCTGTCTCAGCATGCAATGCGGCAGCAGCAGTAGCTCCACGGATGTCAGAGAATTAAGTTAAAAGTTAACTTTTCTTTTGCCATTGTTCTACAAGAGTACGGTTTAAAATCATTTAAGGCAGGGCGTGCTTTGGTGGCTCAGTGGTTAGCGCACTCGTCAGCCTACTTTCTAAAAAAAAAACGAGCCACTAGTGCCGTAAAAACCCCCAAAAGATCATTCAAGGCAAAAAACGTTATACATTAAGCTTCACTATGTGGCCCATTCACTGATTTATTTCATAATAAAAAATTTTTTATTCAGATGCTGAGAGGACCGTAGCAACCAACAGAGCTCCGAGTCTAACCGCATCCAGGGCTAACATTAACCCGTCTGCAGCAGCCCTCGCTCAGAATAGCTGTGTAAAAAGTACAGCTGGCTCTAATGGCAATTTTGTTGTTTCTTTTGCTTTATTTGTCAAAATGTTCATTTGATTTGTGTGAATCCGACTGTTTTAATCATTATTTCCCCACCAAATAAAAAAGTCATAATTTCTTATTATCTAGGTACTATTAATAGCAGGAATAGCAAAGCAGCTCCAGACTAGATTTGAATGATATGATGAATTGATGTCACGAGTACGCTTCTGTTTCAGTTGATGCATATTTTCTCTGGATGCTTCCATTCTACTTGTCAAGGAAAGCTCTGTGTTTCTTTTTCCTTGGAAGAGATAACTCAGGGGAACTCTTTAAACAACACTTCATAATGGATATTTATGTCACAGTCTTGGTTTTGTTATGTTTATTTAGAGTATTCAGCTTTACTTTGCTTCTTGTTTTAGTGTTTAATTATTATTTTGTTGTTTTGTTGTTAGTTCCTGTCTTCCAGGTTTTCCATTTGTTGTCCTCTGCTGCCCTCTTGTGTCCTCTTTCCCTAGCTCGGTTTTCTGCTCTGTGCTCACCTGTTTCCAATCCTCTCGTTAGCCCTCTCTTTGTCTCTGTCCCCTTTAAAAGCCCTCCCTCTTCAGTTCCTGTTTGCTGGATCCTCGTCTAACGTCTGTCTGCTTACATCGTCTCTCCCTGGCTCCTAGAGTTTGGTTTCCCCTGATGTCTC
>NW_015157750.1:0-1239 GCF_000732505.1 Cyprinodon variegatus
CACGGCTATCCCTGAAATTTATCACTTGTAATATATCTGTAATTGTTCTTTAAAGCTTCTTTAAAAGGAGCGAGAGCATAAGGGAATTGCTGTAAATGTTTCTATAATAATAATAATAATTTTAAAAACAGAAGAAAAATATTATGACGAAACACTGAAATTTCCCTCCAGATGTTCCTTTTTTTTAGCAAATGCAAACATTGAATTCCTGAGCATTCTAGATTTGGCGTCTGCCTTATAATCCTCCCTGCTGTTAAGACATCAAATCTTGCCATTCCTCTTTGGCTGTCCTCCTAAGGGACACAATGACTGGATCAAAGGGGGTGTTTAGGTCTTGATTTATGAGAGCTTGTGGGATCTGTGAGAGAGAGAGACACCAGTCTCTCAGAGGCAACACTCCAGTCACTTAACTCCCAGGTCTGACAGGGCTCACGTTTCTTCGTGAACTGTATGGGTTTTTACATTATCATTCTTTTATCTTTTGTAACTTTTTTTCCTTTTACTTATACGACGCTTTATTTAAGAACAAAGCAAATTCTTCTTTTTTGATATTTATTCAGCACAGTAGAGTAATTTTTCTGAATCTTTTTCTTCGGGTTCCACAAGATTTCCTGTATTTTGAATCCATGTTTTAGAATCCAAGAGAATAATTTGCTAATGTTTTTAATCCTTTTTTTCATCTAGATAATATCATGGATCTAGGGATGGGAAGCGAGAAGACAAGCTCTGAGATACAGTATGGATCCAGCTTCCAGTCCAACCGCAGCGGGCAAACTGTCACATATCTTGGGAAGTTTGCCTTTGACACTCCTCCTTCAGGTGGCATCGGGGGCTCCGGCTGGTGCCCCGACAACAACATCAAAAGTCTTGTCAGTGCGGGCATCCTGGGGGTTTCTCCTTCACCTGGCACGGTTACAACGCAAACGCCATCCTCTGGAGCAAACATGGGTGGACAGACGTCAGACATGGAGCAGGTATACGGTCCTCCGCTCCCTGCCTACTCCACCTGCAGCGACCTATACCAGCATCAGGTCTCCTTCCACCACAGCCCGGCCACCAGCACAGCTCTTGCCTACCCTGGAAAGGAATATCACTCCACATCCAAAGCCCCCATGGATAGCAGCCTTTTTTCTATGATCCCCGACTACAACCTTTTCCATCACCAAGGAGAGGTTGGTGTCATGGAGCACAAGCCCTTCCAGACCATGGACCCTATCAGAGTCAACCCTCCACCCATCA
>NW_015157751.1:0-1239 GCF_000732505.1 Cyprinodon variegatus
TTTAAACATCTGATCGAAGTTAGGTGTGACAAATATGCCGAGATATTTAAATTCTGCAGTGGACCATTTAAAAGGGGAGCTGGTGATATAAAATTCTCTACCCAGGGGCATGGCCTCGGATTTGGAAAAGTTTATTTTGTATCCCGAAAATGAACCAAACTGATTAATAATTGCGATGAGCCTTTCGACTGAAGTGGTAGGTCTGGAAAGAAACAACAGAACATCATCGGCAAATAGAGAAATTTTATGGGTTCCCCGATCAGTGTTGACACTCTATACAGTGGGGTCACTACGAATTGCTTCAGCCAGCGGTTCGATTGCAAGAGTGAATAAAAGAGGTGAAAGGGGGCAGCCCTGCCTGTTTCCCCTTTCCACCTCAAAATTTCTAGACCTAACTCTATTTGTAATAACTGCTGCTAAGGGACAACTATAGAGGACTTTAGTCCAACTAATAAAATTCTGGCCCAATCCAAATTGATGCAGGGTATGGAAAAGGTAAGGCCACTCCACACGGTCGAACGCTTTCTCTACATCTAAGGAGACTACAAGGCCATCCATCGCCTGCCGTTGACATAGCTTAATCACATTCAAAAGACGTCTGAGATTGTTACAGGAATTATGACCCTTGATAAAACCTGTTTGGTCTATGCCTATCAAAATGGGTAGAAGGTTTTCCAAGCGTGTTGTTAGGATTTTGGAAAGTATTTTCAAATCCACATTAAGCAATGAAATAGGTCTGTAAGAACCACAGTTTTCTGGTAGTTTTGATTTCTTAAGAATTAAGGATATATTTGCTTCCCGAAGGGAGGGGGGGAGGACACCGTTATCAAATTAGTCATTCAGTATAGATAAGTAGGGCTTTAACAGCAGATGCTTAAATGTTTTATAGAATTCCGAAGTAAGCCCGTTTGGGCCCGGTGCTTTCCGTCCCTGGGGGGATCTGATAGCTCTTTCCACCTCAGCCTCAGATATTTCTGCATTTAGGTCTTTCTTTTTACCCTCTGGTAGATTGGTCAATTTCATCTTTGAGAAAAATGCTTTCATTAAAGATTGGGAGTTTTCACATTGCTCAGATTGATAAAATTCTTTGTAAAATTCAAAGAAAGCTGCATTAATTTTCTCTGGGTCTGTAGAGCATGAACCCCTCCGGTTGGAAATTGAACCAATTGTTTGGGAGGTCTTCCGCGTTTTTGTAAGATAGAATAGATATCTGCCTGGTTTGTCCCCATATTCAAACAG
>NW_015157752.1:0-1239 GCF_000732505.1 Cyprinodon variegatus
TTTTTTAAGGCCTGACACCTCTTGTTGTCTACTAACAGTTAAATAGCAGACTGGTCGTTAAATGGAATTATAGATCTAATTTACAAGAGACAGGTTTCATTTTATCCTTACCAAGGGATAAATACTAAATATTATCATATTATTCTTCAAGACAGGAAAAATTGATAATGTGACATACTTTACTTATTTTGTGTGAGCTAAGCATTTTAGCATTTGCACTGTCTTACCACATGAGGGCCCCCTTATAGCTCATAACTTACAATGCGTCTTTCCAAACTCAGAGAGAGGATTTTTGCATGCATTTCCCCTTATAATAATAAAGAAAACACATCACTTGTCGATTTTTTTTTTTGCTTATGTTTGATTTGTTTACTTATCTGTATGAGTGTAATAGTTGGTATGAGCTAAAAACCCTCCAAGAGTCTGTGCCCATGTCTCATGAGCCTCAACATGTGTAACTATTTAAGTGTCAACATGTGGATTCATGTGTGCTTCTGTGTATTGAGAATACTGCGTGGGGGTTCAGGGGTATGGATTATTTCTCTCGGAGTCTCATTCAGAGCGTCCAATCAAGCGTGAGGCAGAGTAGAGAATGGGGGCATTGTTTTGGTCTCAGAAAATAGATTCAATAAAAGGCTCTCAACAGAAACACACTTGGAACAACTGCCTGACCCTTTCAACTCCAACTTTTTGCTTTATAACACTGAATAAAGGAATAAGTTCTGTTGCTATTAACATTTGTATGTAGTATGCACAGGTTAGGTTAGTTATTATTACGATATATTATGACGATATCTAATTTTCAGACAATATCATTTGGTTTCTGTTTATAGCTCCAACTGCTTTCGCTTTTAGCTGCTATGTAGCCATTAAAACAATCATCCTCAGCCTCATTGAAAAAGGTAGACCTAGATGTTCACAGTCCGTCCTCTCAAATCATAGGGGATGAGGCAGTTACTGCACTGCCTTTACCCTCATGACTATTTCTAGACATCTCTGGGTATACATGAGCCTATGATTTATGTGTATCCATTTGCTGTTCTTGGGGGTTTGTGGTTGATACTTGAGACATGAAGTTATTGATGGAGGCTTCAAAAGGAATGATCATGGGTGAAATAGCAAAGGCTGTAGGGTGACAGATGTCACATTATAGATAGATAGATAGATAGATAGATAGATAGATAGATAGATAGATAGATAGATAGATAGATAGATAGATAGATAGATAGATAGATAGAT
>NW_015157753.1:0-1239 GCF_000732505.1 Cyprinodon variegatus
TTGATGGCAGCAGCACAGCTGATATTTCTCTCCAGGATGGAGTCACAGCCAAACAGGAACAGACCAGATGAAGCTACTATGAGAAAAAGCAGAGACATTTAGGAGAATAAGACTCGTCTAGTTCCTGCTGCTCACACTGATCCTGTCATTCTCCTCTACCTCTCCAGGTCGGCGGTGCTTACTCCTACGACTGCAGCTTCGGCTACATCCCTAATGTAGAGCTGATGAAGTTCATGTCTTTGGCCACCTTTGGGTCCTATTTGCCCAGCTGTCCTGAAGTAGACAAGAACAGCCATGAGATGAATGCCTACCACAGGGCCTTCCTGACCTACTCCTTCCTCAAGACCCCAGAGTCCATGAACTCCGAGTTCTTCTGCGGTGAGACGGCTTTCTTCCTGCACTGTGTAATCCGTCTGAAGACAGCAGTTTCTATAGGATCGGGTTCTGTTTTACAGTTGGTTCTTTTAGTGATCTGGCTGGGTGGATTTGCAAGCAGACCTACTATCTGTGCTCCTGCTCCACCCTGTCAGACTGGTTCTCTGTGGTGCAGCTTTTCCATTAGACAGTCACATGGAACCACTATTATTCTGAAAACCTGCGTCTGCCCTGTTATGGCCGACATCAACGATTGGTCAATATTGGTTAATAGTTTCAGCTTTGTGTTTCGTACGCACCAGAGACAGGAGCCAATTATCCAGGAATGCTGCGTTGCAACGGATGTATTTCTAGCAATAGAGCTAAAGTGAATCCCCTTCTATTTAAACCCAGTCACTCAGAACCAGCGGGAGTCCCGTCCAGTCTGATGCTCCCTCCAACTTTGTTCAACCTGAGCTGTTGTGATTGAGATGAGATGAAGTCCCTTCCTTATCACCCCCTCTACCGAAATCACACATCCTCTGTATCCAGTCCACCCCGCTTCATGCCGCCCAGTCTGTTCCTTTGCCTTCTGCTCTGTTCGGTGTCATTGCAATTATAGATCATGACCTGTCAGGCTTCCAGTGAAAGGAGCAAAAAGTAGCTCAGCTCTTTATATTGATGCTGAAGGATGGAGAAGACGAACATGGACGGCGACGTAAGGAGGATTAGCGATAGCCTCGTGAGACCATCCTGATCTCGCGAGCTTTCAAGGTTTAAGAAAATTTCAGTTAAAGAAAATTTGGAGCCATTCACCAAACGAACGTCCAATCAGCGTTGGCTTTGAGGCGGGTTGAGGTGTGACGCAACGAGAAGCGCGACAGT
>NW_015157754.1:0-1238 GCF_000732505.1 Cyprinodon variegatus
AACCCCAGGGCCCAGTACACCTAGACCACCTACTGGAGGGCCAACAACCCCTAAACCACCAACCCCAGGGCCCAGTACACCTAGACCACCTACTGCAGGGCCAACTACACCTAAACCACCAACCGCAGGGCCAACTACACCTAAACCACCAACCCCTGGACCAAGTACACCTAGACCACCTACCGGAGGGCCAACAACACCTAAACCACCAACCCCAGGGCCCAGTACACCTAGACCACCTACTGCAGGGCCAACTACACCTAAACCACCAACCCCAGGGCCCAGTACACCTAGACCACCTACTGCAGGGCCAACTACACCTAAACCACCAACCCCAGGGCCAAGTACACCTAGACCACCTACTGGAGGGCCAACAACACCTAAACCACCAACCCAAGGGCCAAGTACACCTAGACCGCCAACACCTGGACCAACTACACCTAAACCAAGTAAAATGCATTTTTAACTATTTCAAGTTTTTTTTTTTTTTTACATAATCTATTTAACACATATGCGATCCAATAACACTCTTTGTCATTCTCTTTTGTATTCACTGAACAGAACCCTGTCCACCAGATGCGGATTATATTGAATGTGGTCCAGCTTGTATCCCTACATGTCAGGAACCTTCCACCAACTGCTCTGGGTCCTGCATCAGTGGTTGCTTCTGTAAACCTGGATATGTCTTCAAGGGGCGGCGGTGTGTGCCTCTAGATCAATGTGGCTGTTTGGATGATGGCAATAACTATTATGAGGTCAGGTGGCATTTTATGAGAATACATTAGCAAGCTAGTACTGCAGTCTTTAAGGCATATCCAGTTAATAATCCCTTATATTATCTTATTTCAGCCTGGAGAGACAGTTTCAGGAGATGGATGTACAAAGCATTGCCGCTGTTTGGGGAACTACACTTTTGAATGCGTTGATAATTCCTGTGATCCCACCGAAGAGTGTCGAGAGGTCAATGGTGTTTCTGGTTGTTATCCTAAAGGTAATGTCTCAGATTTAGGGATTTTGATATCGATTTGGCCCTTTTGATTTGGTCATTTTGATGATCTTCTACATATGTAACAATTTGTTTGTTAGATAAAGCATTTTTAAGAATCTTTAGATATGTAGTTTGTCATTGTTCTTCCTCTTAGGTTCATCAACATGCATAGCATCTGGAGATCCTCACTACACAACCTTTGACAAACGCAAATACAACTTCATGGGCAACTGCAGCTACCTGATGTCTG
>NW_015157755.1:0-1238 GCF_000732505.1 Cyprinodon variegatus
TATAATGTTCCTCTATTTATCTTTTTATTGTATTTAAAACCCTTTAACTAAAATACCTTTTAACAATCACAGCTGGGCTGCTTTTTAACAAATAGTTAGCTAAACTAGCTTTACTTTTAGCTCCGTTTATATCAAATAAAAAAAAACTAATGTTGGAGCATAGCATAGAATGTCGTCCAAGTATTGAATACAGCAATTGTCTCTAAGTGAAATTAACATCTCCTTCATGCTTCTTTGAAAGGCTGCAGGTGCGTTTAACAGGCCCAAGGGTATGCGCACCCACTCGTAGAGCCCTCAGGGAGTGACGAATGCTGTGAGTTGATGTGAGCCTTCCGCCATAAATCCCTGGTGGCATGCCTTGCCCTGATTGAGGATACTGAACCACGAGTGTCCCCCCAAAGTGTCAGTTAGTTCTTGGATCCGAGGGAGGGGGTGCTTATCAGGGACTTTCTTCTGATTCAGCAAACGGTAGTCTATACAAAGGCGCAACGAGCCGCCCTTTTTGCGGACGCAGACAACAGGAGCAGCATACGGCGATTTTGACTTAACAATCCAGTCTTTGGCAAGGAGATCTTGTATGTACTCTTTCACTTTGGAAAACAACGGTTTTGGGACAGAGGAGTAAGCTTTTTGTACAGCAATGTCGTCTTTGAGGTTAAGTGATATTTGTACGGTAGGGATGCAGCCAATATCATTAGTGGCCTTTGCAAAAGCTGCTGGTTCCTCATACAACATTTTTTCAACAAATTCTTGTTGTCGCTTCTCAAGATGGATTAGGTCTACCGGAGGCAGCCAGAACTTTTGTGGAGGGTCCGCTTCAGCTTGAGATACAGCAACAGTCTCTGTTGCTGTATCTCAGGCTGTCTTCCTTGTCAAAACAATGTCATGTTTTGTGTGGTTTTCTAATGGCACGGCTACATAAGGCACTTTACCAGGCTGGATTTCTAGAAGTCCCTCCTCTAATCCTAGCTGCTGTAACTGGACACAACTCTCTTCAGGCTCAAACAAAACTAAAGGCTCACTTGGGTCGAGCTGAGGTTGAACTTTACACTTTACCCAAGTAGTACTATCTGCAGGGATTACAGTGCCTTTGTAACCCACCCTTAAGCGTCCCTGAGCTGTGTTCTCTTGGCATGTCTGAATGAAATGTACAATTCCCTGTGCTTCATCGACAGGGATAGACAGTGCTCCTCCAAGTAGCTTAGCTAAATTAGAAGCAGCCTGCTCTGGACTTCCTT
>NW_015157756.1:0-1238 GCF_000732505.1 Cyprinodon variegatus
TCTGCTTACCTCGTCTCTCCCTGGCTCCTAGTGTTTGGTTTCCCCTGATGTCTCCTTGGTTCTGGTTTTGTTTGTTATTTTTGTTGGATTTTTGATTCCTGCCTCTGTACTTGAGAACCTCATTAAACCCACCTAAATTCACCTCTGCCTACTTGCCTCTGCTTTTGGGTCCTCAATCCAACACTAAATCGTGACAAAAATTGGCTCCAGGTATTATTTTTACCTTTAAAAATTTTATTTAATCTTACTATGCTGTTTCACAGGTTTCCTTAGTGTTATTTCTTGATATTTTTAATTCTAATCAATTATATATATAGTCCTAACTTGTTCCTATTTCGTCTGAAAACTACAACCATCTCACCATGTTTGTTGAAATTCAGCATCCGATGATTGTTTCCACACAATGCCACAAAGTGGTAGTTTACCAGCTCCCTGTGCTCAGATTCTTCTTTATTAACGATGAACCCAACAACTGCATAGTCTATCAACTATGTTTGGAGATTTAAGGCCCCTGTCTTGTACTGTAAGTCAGGAATGTACAGAGTAAAAGGGAATGGTGAGAACACCGTTCCCTGTGGTGCTCCTGTGCTGCTATTTGATCAGACAGTTGACATTTCAGTCTCCTCAACTTTGGTCTGCTTTTCAGGTAGTCCTTAATCCAGTCAATTGTTGAGTCTTCCACCTGAGTTGTCTGACAAAGTGAATCAGGGTGAATCATGTTAAACACACTGGTCAAATCAAAGAACACAATCCTTACAGTGCTGTCTGGTAGCAGGTGTGTAATGGAATCTTCTATTGCAGTGTTTTTCAACCCTGGTCCTCTAGGCACACTTCCCTGCATGTTTTGGATGTTTCTGAAGTTCAGCACACCTGATTCAGATGATTGCAGTTCAGCAAAGCCTGATAATCTGTTATCAATTGATAACAGGTGTGTGGAAGCTGGGAAACATCTAAAACATGCAGGGCAGAGTACTTTGAGGACCGGGGTTGAAAAACACTGTCCTATTGCAACTCCACCATGATAAGCAAACAGCAAAAAAACCTGATAGTTGTTCCAAAAAAAAAAGAAAATTTAAAATCAACTGGACTTTGTTTCCAAGTTCTAAGATGTTTCGCTTCCCATCGAGGAAGCTTTTTCTATTCAAAATGTCAGAAATAGCTTTGAGTTTGTGATTTTATACAGTAGCCCAACAAAGTTCCAACAATCATAGACAGGTTTCAGGTATTACAGGAGACAA
>NW_015157757.1:0-1238 GCF_000732505.1 Cyprinodon variegatus
TAATATGAAAACATGGTGGTGGCGGCATCATGCTGTTGTGATACCATTTCAGTGACAATGAAGTTGATCAGAGATAAAAGGAACCTTTTTCAAGTTTATTCCTGACCCAAATCTGATTCATTAAGTCTGATCATGGTCGGTTCTACACAGGGGCCAGCGGGGGCCAGTGCCCCTGTAGTAGGGGTCGGAAACCCGCAGCTCTTTCTCTTTAATGCCCCATTGCAGCTCCCTGGAGCTTTTTCAAAAATGTATGAACATGGAAAAAGATAAATATTTCAGTTTGTTCTAATATGGTGTGCAGAAGGTCAAACCAACATTCGTTTTGTTTTCCAATGCTGTAAAATTTTATAATTAAATAAATGTAAACAATAAATTTTTAGCATTCCTGTTAATGAAAATTTGCATCATAGCCTGCAACACTTGTTACGCTGCGACGCTCTGATGGAGGCATGTAAACTTTCTTCCTTTTTTTTTTTTTTACCAAATCTTCAAAATAAAATTAAACAAAAATCTGATCTCTTTATTTTGTTTCTATAATTTCATCAATGGAATAAAATCCAATACATTAAAGCACTGAATATTGTACAGCAGAGTAGTTACATGATGTGCCATTTACTCCAGGATAAACATTTAATGAATGCTTAATATATAATTAAGCCCCTATAGTCCTTCTTTAAAGTGGGCTAATACACTAAGAGCCTGTGTTGCCATACAAGGCTTTTATAAGACTTTTATATTTTTGCATCTCCAGGAACATTTGGGTTTTTTTTGTGTGTTTTTGGTCCGATTTCCTGGCCCCTGTTATGGCCCCCTTATTAAAGCTGTAATACTACATAAAGTTCCTATGGTTATATGTGGTAGGACATAACCCATATTTAATTGGTCCCTTGAATCTTTTTAAAAACTGTAAGTTTTACAGTTCTAGCTTGAGTCCTGCTGAGATGGGATCACTGTTTTTTCCAAATGCAGGCTTCAGGCCAATTAAAAAACCTTACTTGCTCATTTTTATTTTGACCATTACCAGCATTTTCTTAATAGCAGTTGAAACTTGAATGTTTAAATCTTATTACAATTTTTTTGTTTTGTTTTACATTTCATATAAATGTAAAGTTTAGAGCATTGACACTGGTTGATTTTCAGACCTTTACCAATACAGACGGTTAAGATTTCTTTAAAAATAATAATAATAATGAGGAAATCAGGGATTATGAATTGGTCCACTCCTACTTTCCATTTGC
>NW_015157758.1:0-1238 GCF_000732505.1 Cyprinodon variegatus
CCTGATTTTAAACTTGCACTTAATGTACCTAGTGTATCCCCATGAAAAAAATGCAAACCATTTTTAATCATCTTGTGTAATTTATTTCTTTGTAAGAGCAAAGTTCCATTGATTGTGTGGAATGAGATCAGTAAACTATAAAACTGATGTATGGATATTTTAATAGGTGACAATCGTGGAAGCATATTTTTCTTCTTAGTAAAGCATCTTTTTATTTGGTCATTTCCAGTTTAGTATTTATCTTTTAAATTAATCTTTATTTGCAACTTTGACAATCCTTAGTGAGTTCATCAGCCTGGTGAACCTATGCCTTGCAATTTTTGTGCTAATAAAGATCAGTTCTGTTATTTTATTTCAGAACATGTTGATCCTGGTTTAGCCAAGGCAGATTATGTACACTGATATTCCAAAGAAAATGGCTATCATTCAAGAGGCAACACTCTGGCCGTGTTGACCTAGTGGTTAGAACAGTGTGCTTGTGCTCTGAGAAGTTTGCAGGTAACCGGTTCAATCCCTACAGTCGACACTCTGGCTCCCTGGGCAAGAAACTTAACCCCATGCTGCTCTCCGGGCGCTGCACAGTGGTGGCCCACTGCTCCCCGACGGTACGGGTTAAATGCAGAGATTTTAGGATCATCTTGCTAAAGATTATAGAACGCTTAGATGGCACAGATTTGATGCTGTTATTTTAGAAAAAGCACAAATTAATTAGACTCAGCAGTATGAATGACTGTTAACTTGAACATACAGTATTTATTTAAAATCAGAAAATGATAGGTTTAGGTCCTGGCCAGAAGAGCCTGTCAAAGTTCCTGCTTCCTCTATGGCTCAAAGTATGTCTCTTCATCCTCTCCTCCTACATCTTCATCTTCTAGTTTACCATCTTCCTTTGTTGATACTCTCATTTTTCTATCCATCTGACAGTTCCAAATCTGAATCTTGGTCCACCATCATAAATAGAACCCTAACTGCTTCCCTTCTGTCTCCTTCAGCAATGTGCAGTTACTAAAAACACATTGACCCAGTTTCCCCTACAATAGATGTTTATAAAAGGGTTATTATATTAGAAGTGAAATCATTAAACATTTTTAGCAGTTAAAATATTGAGGTTTTAATTTAAAAGAATATATATAGTTATTCTGGTAGAAATAGAAAAAGATTTCAATTATTTAACATAGCACTCTTTTTTTTTTTTTTTTTTTTCAAAAAATGTGTGGCCATTTTGATTAAGGAAAAAC
>NW_015157759.1:0-1238 GCF_000732505.1 Cyprinodon variegatus
GTCTATCACCAACATAGGCCAATCAGCTAACCAGTATTTTCGCCCCTTCCCAAAATTACTTCAACGGAAGGTTTCCAGATGGATATGCTGAGCCAGGTTATGAGTTTCTCACCCAGGCACTGTTATCTGAAGGACCAAAAAAGAAATAAACTTTTCCCTAAACACCTTAATAATTTAAAACTTGTTGACTTGAACTTGCACAACCAAAAGAGATGTCTAAAAACAGGATAGAAGCATCAGATTGGAGGGAATCGATTCTAAGAACAAGTCCATGCATTGAGATAATTTCACTTAACAAGATTTCTTGTGTTAAGATTATATCATAAAGCTGGACAAGAAATTAACTCTTTATTTTTTAGGTCATAATAAACACAAATCTTGGCCTTATCCAGACTAATCTTGGCTCTCTCTTCCCTCCTTAGTTTCTGCTGCTGACCTGAAACCATCTGGGATGCAAACACTGGAGCATGTGGCCGTCACCGTGACGATAACCCACCCCTGCCGTGGTAACGTGGAGATCGTGCTGTTGTGTCCCAGTGGTATGAAATCCATCATCGGGGCACGCAGGTCCATCGACAGGTGTGGTACACGTCTTTCTTTGTGTCACGGAGGAGACTAATGTTCGAATCGATGTAAAGATGTGATGGTTCTGTTTCCACGCAGAGATCCGTCAGGGTACCAGGACTGGACTTTCTCCACTGTTCGCTGCTGGGGGGAGAGAGCTGAGGGCCAGTACACCCTGAGGATTTCTGACCTAAGTAAGAAACATACACCTTTGTTTTTTTAGGTATAGAGCTGCTTTATGTTTTATATGGCTGCTTGTGAACTCTGCCTACCTTTGCCTACGTTTCTGCAGAGGAGACGCCATCGGATCAGTGTGCCACGGCGGGAGTGTTGAAGCAGTGGAAGCTCACACTCTACGGTTCATCCATGACTTACAGTGAAGTAAAGGAAAGACAAAAGTAAGTCATTATTGACTTTATGGTTAAAATGTCCCCATCATTTGAGATCAGTTGAACTTACTGAGAGGTTTCTGTTTCCTGGTCTGCAGGCTGGTGGAGGAGGCCATGAGTGGCAAACATCTGGACAGCAGCTTCTCTCTGCCCTGTCCTCCAGGCTTAGACATCCCACCTGAGATAATCAAGCCGTTTACTTCCAACAACCTGAAGGTAGATGCAGCTTCCAGGCTCATTCAGCTCTTCATCTCCTCCATCTCTGTGTTTTTAATAAAGATGGCT
>NW_015157760.1:0-1237 GCF_000732505.1 Cyprinodon variegatus
TGTGTTGAAGCAGAGATGCATCTAAAAGTTGCAGTACATTGGAAAGTACTTTGTCAAAATACATTTAGAGAATACTGCAATTACATAAAAATGAACCCTGCATATAATATGCTATGTTGAGAGAGAGCAACACTGCATGGAATAAACAACAACCATTGTGAAACGTGGTGGTGGCAGCTTTGTACTGCTTTTCTTTAGCATCCCTGCAGCATATTTAGCATCTTAAAGCCCCTGTTAAAAGGGAGTTTTCCTCTCCACTGTCGCTACATGCATGCTTGGTGTGAGGGATTGCTATCAATGCAATGAGTCGGTGCAATCAGTTGCTTTTCCTTAGATAGTAAACTCTGAAGCAATCTGACTGTACGATCTTATTATAATGTCTCTGTGAAGTGCCTTGAAATGACATGTGTTGTGAATTGGTGCTATATAAATAAACTGAATTGAATTAAATTAAGCAGGGAAAGTTGGGTTGGGTTTGGTTCAGTACAGCCTCTGTTTTTGTAAAAACAGATGTGTGACTCATTCAACTCTCCTCGCAGACTTCCTATCCTGTAGTTTGGGCTTTCTTCCTAATTATATAAAAATGTATATGTCACACTTAGCAGGTGAACGCACCGCAAGTCAATCCAGAAGTCAAAATGGTACAATGTTACTGATTTTTTTCAAGTAACTGAAGCTTAAGCATAAATAAACTGAACCAACTGGGATGTTCCTCATCAGCTCCAAACAATCAGCTCAGGGGCCACACGTTCTCTGAGCCCAATAATCTTGCAAGAGCCCCTTCATTTAGCTCTTGGCCCAATCATCCTCTGGCTTACTTCATCACCAGTGTTCGGGCAAGACTACTCTAATTCTTTTATAAGTTCTTCATCCAAGCGTATGTTGATTTACAGCATTGGAGTCTTCTGCCATGACTGAGTGTCAAACAACTTCTTTCGGTTATGGCTTCATCTGCTTCTGTCTCCTTGAACCCCAGTCGGCCTCGGCAGATGACCACTCACACTGAGCCTGGTTCTGCTGGAGGTTTCCTCCTGTTAAAATGGATTTTTCCTCTCCACTGTCGCCACATGAAGGCTCAGTGCAAAGGATTGCAGAGAGCCAATGAGTTGATGCAATCAGCTGGTTTTCCTTAGGTATAAATATTTTGAAGAATATGATTGTGTTACCTGTATAAATAAATGTTATATTTTCTAATTTCAACTTTTCTCTGTGTGAGTCTCTCAAGGTCGAACTCTGT
>NW_015157761.1:0-1237 GCF_000732505.1 Cyprinodon variegatus
TGGATGGATGGATGGATGGATGGATGGATGGATGGATGGATGGATGGATGGATGGATGGATGGATGGATGGATGGATGGATGGATGGATGGTGTCATGGTTTTGGTTCTATTCTAGGTTTTCTGTTTTTGTATTTTGATTGGTTTGATTTCCATATTGTCTTATTCTATTTTTTTTTTATTGTGATTGAGTTCTTATTTTGTTTCTTGATTGCCCTCTGTTCACTGTTGTGTCAACCCCCTTTCTCCTAGCCCCCTTCTAGATTCCTCTGTCCACACCTGCTCCCAGTCTGCTGATTAGCATGGTCTTTGTTTCTGTCTCCCATATATACACCTCCTGCTGAGTCACTGTTGCTGGTTCTTCGTCATAATTTCTTCTCTGTCATGTGAGTTTTCTGGTTTTCTGTATTTTTGTGGATTCTGTGGATTATGTTTGTGGATTTTTGCTTCTGTTGAACTTTTGGATATTAAATCTGCAAGTAACCACCTTCAGCTTCAGTCTCTGCATTTGGTTCCTCTTCTCAAACCTCCACTCAACTTGACAGGTGGATGGATGGATGGATGGATGGATGGATGGATGGATGGATGGATGGATGGATGGATGGATGGATGGATGGATGGATGGATGGGCCAACAGGTGAATCTAACACCACCTTATATTTTTTAAACAACAGCCATATGCAGAGAGAAAGTATCAGTTTCATCCAAAAAGTGTATAGTTGTTTAAGTTAAATGTCAATCACACTGAATTTCGTGGCCAAATTTGAGTTTAAAAATGTTTTGGATTCTTGTTTTTTGTAACCAACCTGTCAAAACCCAAGTAAATGGTTGAAATGCTTTTTTAAACCCCAAAGTTGTGTTTATAAAAGGGAATACTATGAAAGGGAAGATCCGATGGGAACTGTGGGACTACAGATACATTTTTCATTGTGTAGCGTAAATTAGGGTGACTGATTAATGCTGATCTGTTGAAAGTAAAATCATTCACAGCAACTAAATTTCCCCGGAGTGATGAATGTTTTCCTGAGTGAAATTCCCGATTAGCTTGGCTGCTGTTGTAGGAACTGGGCGCCAGAGTCTATTAAGTTACATGATAAGAATTAAAAATGTCTTTATTTATTGCAGGATAATGTAATTACACACATTTATTGCAGGATAATGTAATTACACACAGTAAAATCTCAGCTGAGTATGAGGGCTAAGAAGAAGAATAAGAAGAAGGTGCCAATCCAAGTCCAC
>NW_015157762.1:0-1237 GCF_000732505.1 Cyprinodon variegatus
GCGCTACTATGGAGCAGAGCCAGACCGAACTTCCCGACCTCAAACCTTGTGGGCGGGACTAAGTTCGGAATGGCACCCAGGCTAAACTTCTTCCACAGTAATTCAAGAAAGTCTTCTGAGTTTCCATTGACCATCAAATTGCATCAGTTCTATTTAAGGATAAAGGTTTGCTTAATAGAAAACACTCACAATTGTGATAAAAGGTTTTTGTTCTAGATTAAGGTGGGTTTTCCGCCATTACATTGCAAAAATATTGAAATCTCAATAAGTCATTTTTTTCTTAAAAAAAGTGTATTTATTCTTGAATTGAGGAAGCAAGTTAAACACTTTGCCAGTTGAACAAGACAATTTGCATTTAAAATAAGAAGTGCATTTCAAGTGCATTTTATTATTTTAATTGTCTTATTTTTAGAGTGAATATACTGCTTCCATTGGCAAATCATCTTATTTACCTACTCAGATTAAGAGTAAATACACTTAATGTAAGAAATGTTTACTAATTTCAAGATGGTTTTTGCAGCAAACAAAATTGGGGTTTTACCGAAAACTGCAATTGAAACACATTTTGGCATGTCACAAACGAAGAAAACAATTAGTCGTAAGAGAAGGATGATGATACAATAAGATTTTGAATGAGTTTTTGTGTCATTGCATTTGGTATTCAACGTAAAAACGCTGCATGCGCATTTTTCAACATTATTGGAATACTGTATACCGTAAGTAAATATTTTTGCACATTTGTAATGAAAGTAAATGTGTCTTATTTTTCAAATTAAAATTGATTAAAATAATTTTTTTTGATTTTCAAAAAAAAATCTTCACCACATTTTCATTTCCTTCTCCAACACTGCCTGATTTGTATATTACCCTTAACATTCAATTTTCAAAAACTGTCCCAGTAAAAAGTGAACCAGATATTCAAAATGTTAAATTTGAAAATTAAAATGTCATAACAGAAATTCTTTTTCAGGTTAAAGTCATCAGCTGCATTTTTCTTTGACAAACGAATAAAATTACTAATAGGTCATCAAAACTGTCTTGGTTTCTTCTCTAAGATGCTCATTCTGTTACTTAATTAAAATGATTGAGAAAAGGATGTTTAACATTAAATGTATAAATGTATGAAATGTTCCAATTCAGCTTTGAGTATGGACCCGATACCATATCATCATACCGGCTTTCACTACTTATTTTATACTGTAGAATGATAAAAAGGTCGATGAAATAATATGATTAA
>NW_015157763.1:0-1235 GCF_000732505.1 Cyprinodon variegatus
AAATTCTGGAGTCTCTTGTTTGTGATCAATTGAAAGAGTTCCTCCATTCAAATGAAATCCTTTCTAAATATCAGGTTTCAGAAAAAAAAAAAAAAGACACAGCACTATCACTGCTACTATGAAGGTTATAAACAGTGATGTCAAAAGTACACACATCTGTTACTTAAGTAGAAGTATAGATACTGCAGTTTTAAAAAAAACTGGTAAAAGTTGAAGTATCAACTTGACCTCTTTACTCAAGTGAAAAGGTATGTGCTCCAAAAACTTCTTAAAGTATAAAAGTAATTAACCTTAAGAAAATAAACAGACAGATGCCACTATATGAATTTAAAGCATAATTTTACAACTATTTCGAAAAATTCTTTGAGATAGGGCCAAGGATGAGGGAGGTCTTGTTGGTCTCCCGATACGCTCTCGCGTATCGGGAGACAGGGGGCCTTGAGGACCGAGTTTGGGAAAGCCTGGATAACAAAAACTGAAGAAAAAAATATACAGAAGACACTTTTTCATTAATACAAATCAGTTTCTGCGTATAATTCAGTGAACTTATTTATATCTTTTGACTTCTGCATTAACATTTAATGTTCTAAAATATTCTTGTATGCATCCTGTCATCAGTTTTTACTTAAGTTCTGGTCAAGACCAACCAAATGTATGGATACTCCTTGAAAAAATAAAATAGTGTTATAATGTAAACAGTGAGAAAAAAAAGACACCAATCCTCTAATAAGGAGCAATTAATGAAAAATATCAATTTACCTTATTTTGAGTGCTAGCTGAGACATCATACATTTACTTTGACATGTAGTTCAACTCCTGAATTTTCAAGTTAAACCTTCGACCATGAAAGCTGCATTTAAAAGCTTCACATCTTTAGAATATTCAGTCCCCAAGTCAAAACATTTCCTCAATAAATACAGGCATTGTCTATATTATATTTCTGTGATTGGTCAAACAACAGTAGATGTTGTTACCTCTGGTGCAGGGGTGCTCAAGTCCAGTCCTCTAAAGCTACTATCCTGCAACGTCCCATTTTTAACACACCTGAATCAAATGAGTGGCTTGTTACCATGACTACCTGAGCTAAATGAGGGGATTGAGCCTTTAAATTCAGGTGTGTTAGAGAAGAAATGCATCTAAAACTTAAAGGAATGGACTTGAGCATCCCTGCTCATTTTGGAGGAAAAGGCCTAAACCAGAAATAAAACTAAATGTTGGACAGTATACACCAAAAA
>NW_015157764.1:0-1235 GCF_000732505.1 Cyprinodon variegatus
GTAGGTAATTTAATGTTTTCTAGCTTCCAACTTCAAACTATCCTACTGAAGTTTACCCTACAAAAATACTACCGTTTAAAAACACTTTTGTAAAACTTAGAGTATCAACTTGAGCTTTTTATTAAATTTAAAGTTTAAAAGTACCGTATTTAAAACTACTTAAAAGTATTTAAGTAAAAGTAAACAGATTGTTTAATGCACTATTAAAGAAACATTTTTAATCAGTTCTGGATAGTAACATCTTTAAACTTAATTTTCTTAGTTTTATAACTAATGGTAACAGTGTTGAATTTAACTTTGCATCATCTTGAAAAACCTTTTTTTTATTCTTATCTGAGTTTTATCTCCCCTTTTATCTCCTTTCTTTTTTTCTCATTTTTACCTTTCCTGTTCTACTTACATTGCAGTGTCCATAAAATATGTAAAACTCTCTGCATAATTATGATAAAGCCAATAATATGCATAAATCAAGCGGAACACTATGGCGATAGCCGTACTGCTCTGTTGGGCCCTTTTTGGCATCAAGACATTTATTCTTATTGCCATTTTTTTCTTTTTTTATTTATTTATTTTATTTTTTTACTATGTGACGAGCAACAAATTGAGGTAGCACCGAGTCTGACCACAAAGAAATGAATTGTCTGGATGAAACAAATTATTTTGATGGTTTTTATTTATTTCTTTAACACCAACGGGCCATAACGAAAATTAACTTTAAAGAACTAAAACTAACAAGTCAATATTTAAAATGTAAGGAGTAGAAGGAAAAAAGTTTAATAAAAAAATAATTACTTTAGTATAGATACAACTTAAATTTCAACTTAAGGTAACAAGGTATTTGTACTTTGAAGAATACTAAAACACATTTGTTTAGGATTGCCTTCGACTGCTCTAGTTAAACATCATTAGTTCAACTTATTTATTTTCTTTAGTCCAACTGTTTTTAATATTCTTATTTGTTTCTGCATTTTTTATTTCATTTTTTTTTTTCTTACTTGCTTTGATTCTGTTTTTTTTTTTCCTATATTTTAAAGATGTAAAGCACTTTGCATTGTCTTTATACTGAATTGTGCTATACAAATAAATTTGCCTTACCCTGCCTTGCCTATGTCTCCCGCTCACAGAGGTGTCAAGCAACAATTTCCACACTATTCCACACTACACTATTTAGAAAAACTTTTAAGCAGCAATAGGAAGCGCTGCTGTTGTCTGGTTGAGATGGACGCTCATGTCTT
>NW_015157765.1:0-1235 GCF_000732505.1 Cyprinodon variegatus
AAGGGCAGATTATACTTCTGCAACCGCACACATCAAATGTCGCTTTGGTTGGGTTGCAAACCAGTTTTGCTGGTATGCTTCTGCACCGTTGGTCTGGAACTTCTAGGGACGCACAGCAGTTTCCCGCCAAAGCGCAAGGGGGAGCCTGTTCGAGAACTTCGGCGGATGGTCACAAGAACTTCAACGGCGCCGGCAGGAGTGAAACCTTTCGTCGTACTTGACCCTCGGTTTTTAAAAATGCCGCGCTCTGGCACCGAATCCAAAAGGACAACCACACAGACAGCCGCAAAGGCATACCAAGGACCAATCACAGCAGCTTTTTGTCTGCGCACTTCCGCTCGAGGTCTGCGTAGATTTGCGACTGTCCAAAGTATAGTCAGGTTTTTTGAGGTGCACAACGATGGTTGCACAACCTCTATGCGGGGGCGTGGTCACACACAGAGACAGATTTGACGGTTGCAGAGGCTATGCGTCAGAGGCATAAGTTGGCCTTAAATGTACTCATCAGACGATATTGTCCCAAAATTTAGGAAATTTCTATTTAAAAAGAAATCCTGTCTTAAAATCATTGTGCAGGCCAGTTCGTTATACGTCAGCCTGAAAACCTAAATTCGGCCGATTATATATCAACGGTCATTTGTCAATCAAATTTTTTTGGTCATAGCATCTTGATTCATATGTTGCAGCTAATATACGCAACGGTTGACATAAGAATCTTCACAGATTGGTGGTGCCCGTTACAGGTGTGTAGTTTGAGAGCGAATTGTTGGCCGTTTCTCAGTTCATAAGAACAGGATTATGGACTCGTTTCCTCGCCAAGTATGTTCTTAAGAAGAACATAGAAAAGTATGGACTTGGGGAGAACGGGAGCACGCAGAATAAATCTGGGTCAATTGGAACAGAAGCGTACTCGTGACTTCACCACACCCTCGTTTAGTCTGGAGCTGCTTTTCACCTCCTGTTATTAATAGTATAGACTGTAGGTCTTTAACAGGGGATCCGTGACCCCTAAGGGGTCCACAGAGGTAGTGCATGGGGGTCGCAAAAGTTTTGGTTGATTAGACTTTTTTTTTTTTTTTTCTATATTCCCCCCTGAAATTTTTTCATCTAATTGAAATGTCTTTAAATACGCATTATCATGAATTCAACATTCTGTAGTAAACAGATAAATGGAGCCAGAAGATGTCTTTCACTCATCAGCAGTACCTCTGTGGGCCCCCTAGGGGTCGCAGACC
>NW_015157766.1:0-1235 GCF_000732505.1 Cyprinodon variegatus
CTCCTCGTTGTAACACTTCCTTTTCGATTCCCAGCACCAGTCTTTTAAAGCAGCATGTGAGGTCAGAGTGTCTGATCACCAGTGCAGCAATATTCTTACCTGGGGTGAAACGGCTAATCAGATTAATGGATTATTGAAATAATCATTTAGTAAGCAATTAACAGTTCAGTGGTGTATATAGATTGTACTGCATTTCATGAGCTGAAAAAGCAAACAAGTATACTAAAATTTTAAATATCAAGTCAAGTCAGCTTTTATTGTCACTTTCTTCATATGTACAAGACATACAAGGGAAATGAAATTACGTTTTCTCTCTAGAAATATACAAATATACAAGAAATATACAAGACTGACATTTACAGACTGACATAAAGTGCGGGACATGACAGGTAACAGTGATAAGATAAATATAAAGTATAGACATTACAATAAAAGCAATAAAACAGCAGCAATATAATAATGATTATTATTAATATCAAGCAAGGTTGGAAAAAAAAAATTAATCTGTGAATAAATTCTGTCCTGAACCCTTTAAGTGGCAAAACTTTAGATTCACTTTCTTTAAATTTAGTTTAAAACTTTTTTAAGGCTACTTTTTGCAATCCAATTATGAATTTATTTCAGTTTATTTCTATCGCGCCAAGTCACAACATGTCATCTCACCAAATTGATTCAAAGTTTTCTATCTAAGGAAAACCAGCTGATTGCATCGACTCTAAGGCAATCGCTCACACTAAGCATGCTTGTAGCGACAGTGGAGAGAAAAACTTCCTTTTAACAGCAAGAAACCGGCAGCAGAACCAGGATCATATTAATCAATACACTGAAAAAATAAAAGCTAGATTAATCAATTAGCAAAATGTTCTATTTGTAGTCCTAAATGTTAAAGTGTTCATTTTGTACTTGGGATTGTCCTGTTGCACCTTTTCATCTTGGATTATCCTGTATGTAGCTTAATGTTCCAACCAGCTTATATCATCCACTGATGCATATTACTGGGTGCAACATCCCACATTAGCCTCTATAGCTGAAGTTGTGCGCCTCCAGACAGCATTGCTGTGCACTGAATAGTGTCAACAGAACCATAATGTCCTTATAGGTGAATTAGCATCGATCCGTCACAAAAACTTTAGCACCTTTGTTCTCAACGGATTGTTATAAATTATGGATAAAATCACAGCTGATAAAATTGCAGATATTATGATGGATAAAGTGTGAACTCTCCCTAAAAAAAT
>NW_015157767.1:0-1235 GCF_000732505.1 Cyprinodon variegatus
AACCAGCACCCCTCATGACCTTACTTGGGATAAGCATGACAGAGTGTGGAGTTAAGGACCCAGGCTCAGGGAGCCAGAGTGCAGGCTGTTGGGGTTGAACCGGGTACTTGCAACCTTCTCAGAGCTAAAGCGCACTGCTCTAACACACAAGGCCAACTCTTCCCACTAGAAGATGTCAGTTATGGTTTAAGTTATCAATAGAACATCAGTGCACAATAGTGCAGTCTAGAAGGTTGTTGGTTTGATTCCCTGCCCGGGGTCCTTCTGCATGGAGTTTACATGTTTTCCCAATGGCTATTCTCTGGGTACTCCAGCTTCCTCCCATAGTCAAACGGCACCAAACATGAGCAGTCATGCCTTCACTGCCCCTGAGGGCTGGATTTATGAAATGTGTGGCCCTAGGCAAAGACACGTAGGGGGCCCTCAGAACTGACAACACATAAAACAGACCCATCATACACATACAGAAATTTTAATAGAATAGACATCCATGATTTGTTCTAGGTTTTGTCCCTCTCTTCTTTTCCCTTTTCTTGTTGTTTTCCTCTCTATGTTTTGTACTCAGCTGATTTTTCATGCTGTCTCAAAAGAAATGAAAGATAATCCGAGCACTAAGCTCACTTAGCTGATTGCTCCTTCGTGTGTTTCCAAAAAAGTGACGGCAAAAGTAAAAAACCAAGTCCTTCTTTTCACTGTAGACAAGCCATGATCTGCTTATCTGTTCTCCATATTTCATTTGGATGAAATAATAGCTGCATGAATCATGACAGCAGACAAGATAGAGGAGAGCAGGAGGCGGGGTTACCAATCCACTTGCTCTGGAGAGCAGAGTTCGCTGCTTTTATATGATCTCGCCAAAGTGAGACACACTTAATATTATAAGCATTCTGATGGCATTTTGGCGAAAGGATTTTTATTAAAAACATAATAAATGTGCACAAATAAGGAAAAATTTAAACATAGTTTTATAGAGCCCCCAGGAACTTGGGGCCCTAGGCAACTGCCTAGAATTGCCTAATGGTAAATCTCCCCTGTCTGGGAGGCTATGAATTTGTTTCCATTAACAAGTTTGCCTTTACTGACATCAAATGACCTGGAAGGTGGAAAGTGGTGTTTTAGTGGAACAGTGTAGTTAAATGCAGTGTCGTTACCGTTGATTCAGTGACGGAAAATGGCATACGGGGCATTTATTGGTCAAGCTTTTTGTTACATACAAGGATTTTAGTTTGTGTTTC
>NW_015157768.1:0-1234 GCF_000732505.1 Cyprinodon variegatus
CGTTAAACAGGGTTTCTGTTTAATCTTTCATTTCCCCAAAGCGTTTGTTTCAGGTTTTATCTTTTATTTGCTATTGCAGCGTAGCCGTCTTCTCCCCTTTGGTGTTTTCATATAAAATCTGCACAATGCTGCTTGCTTTCTTCAGGAAACCCAAATCACTTATCTTTTACACATTAAACCAAGAAATCACTGATAGCTGTTAATCTACCAAGAAAAAAGCTGCTCATCAGAAGGACTGAAGGATGTTCAGCTTCTTCCTAAGTGGTGAGCAACCAACGGACACAGACCAGATGAAGCTACTTTAACGTTAAAAACCTGAGAGAGCATAAAGTTAGAATAGAGATAGAACAAAGCAGAATGATGAAATAGGGGTCCCTTTAGCAGTCTAACCCTATAGCAGCATAACTATAGAGATAGCACTGGATAACCTGAGCTACTCTAACAATAAGATTAATCAAAAAGGAAAGTTTTAAGCCTACCCTTAAAGGCGTCATAGAATGCAAAATCGAGTTTACATTGGCATAGATGAATAACAATAGTTCAGTGGGTGAAATGGACGTACAGAGAAGTTGAAACCCCATCAACACCTCCTTTCTCTGCAAATCTCACAATTCTAAACTTCCACCATAAAATGGGCAAATTCAAACGAAGCACTCAGGGATGTCGCCTTATTTGGTTCTGGTCTGTACAAGGGGTGGAACGGTTCACAAAATCCACGGTTCGGTTCGGTTCACGGTTTCGTGGTTACGGTTTTCGGTTTGGTATATGTTGATTGTTACACCAAAATCCCATAAAAATGTATAAAATTAATGAAAATAAAACAAAAAAAATTAATGAATTTTAATTATTTTTAATGTTCCGCGGAAACCCTGGATCATTTCCGCATGTTTTGCTGCTTTGAATTTAATCATCTCCGGGATCCACAGCGGAGGCTGTATGCTTCGCTTTGTGCAGGCGGTCTGGAGCGCAGCGCAGCGGGGCGGAGCGGAGCGCTGATGGAGTATGTGGGATTTCGGGGGTTAGCCTGACATGTTGGTCATGTTGCCATTAGCATAAACAAAACGTGTTGCACAATGTTTGCAGACTTTTGCACTTTTATCCACAACTTTCTTTCCGCCGTCATCGTAGGTCACTCTAAATGCAAAGTGGTCCCATACAGCAGACCTATAAAGTGCTGCTGGCGCGTCTTCCAACTCCTGTTCTTTCCCACTCACCATTCCAACACAATTCTCTA
>NW_015157769.1:0-1234 GCF_000732505.1 Cyprinodon variegatus
GTGCTTGGAAAAAATCTTTCATTCCTTTAGAGACAGCATGAAAAGTCAGCTGAGTACAAAACATAGAGAGGAAAACAAGAAGAAAAGGGACAAGAAGAGAGGGACACAACCTAGAACAGATAATGGATGTCTATTCTATTAACATTTATCTATCCCCGTGAACACTGGGACGCAACTCAATGGGAAAGGAAAGGATTCTTATTTCCACCGTTGCGTATATTAGCTGCGACATATGAATCAAGATACTATGACCGAAAATATTTGATTGACAGATGACCGCTGATATATGATTGGCTGAATTTAGGTGTTCAGGCTGATGTAGAACTAACTGGCTATGGAAGAAAAACAGTCTCATTGGAATCTGCCCTTTTTTTAACTACGAATTTTAAACACTGAATTTTTTTAGACATTGAATTCCTTACACTCCATTTTTATCACCCCTGTCTGCAAAGGCTATTGGTTCGACCTGGAAGAAGCGGCCGGCGGCAAACTTTTTATCTCCTTCATTTCGGCCAGAAGCTACATGGCGGCGGCAAACAGACAGGGGTGCCGTACTAGTTGTGATCGGCTCAGTTGTTTCACCCAGTCTGATAAGAGGAAAAACTCTAATAGCTGTTTGTTAGTAGCTAACTGGCGTTTTGTAATTCTGTTTAACAAAAAATATTTCCTCATCCAGTCGGGAACAGAGCTGAGCCCAGCCGTTGTGTCACGTGACCAAATGAGCTAATTTCATTGGCTAGAAGCTGCTCACCTCTATCGAGTGTAGATTGCTTTGGCTTGAGTTCACCAAAAGGTCAAAACTTTTGCAGCTGAATTTTTGCAGGTATTTTTTCCTGGTGAATTATTACCAGATAAAAATGGAGTGTAAGGAATTCAATATCTAAAAAAATTCAGTGTTTAAAATTTGGTATAAAAATAATTCAGAGTTTAAAATTCAGTGTTAAAATTATTCACTGTTTAAAATTCTGTGTTAAACAAATTCAGTGTTAAAACAATTGAGTGTTTTAAATTCGGTGTTAAAATAATTCAGTGTTTAAAATTCGGTGTTAAAATAATTCAGTGTTTAAAATTCGGTGTTAAAATAATTCAGTGTTTAAAATTCGGTGTTAAAATAATTCAGTGTTTAAAATTGGGTGTTAAAAAATTCAGTGTTTAAAATTCGGTGTTAAAATAAATCAGTGTTTAAAATTCGGTGTTAAAATAATTCAGTGTTTAAAATTCTGTGTAAAAAAAA
>NW_015157770.1:0-1234 GCF_000732505.1 Cyprinodon variegatus
CCAGAGTGTTGTTCAGCATGGGGGTGAGTAGAAAATGAAGGCTAATCATGTTTTGGGTGTACTATTCCTTTAACTGGAACTGCTGGATTAATTTTATCTTCACTATCCTTTAAGACATTCTTAAACTGAAATAATCACTTTTAATATTAGATGTAATTAAAATAAAGTTCAGTTCAATTATTCAACACATATTTCAAAAGTGACTCTGGTGGGACTCGAACCCACAACCTTTGAATGTCCTCAACATCATTGATCTAGAAGTCCAATGCGCTGTCCATTGCGCCACAGAGCCTTACAGCTACCTGGAGGAATCACAGTACGACGTGATCTAAAAATCTTTCTTCAAATGCCGCAAAACAAACAAGCTTTAAATCATAACATCAGTGAGGTTTAATTCACAGCTTTTTGAACCTTAGAGCCAAGAAGTGAGATCCCACACTAAGGTTCAGCCTGGAGTTATTAATCTAAGCATCTTGGCTCGCATCACAACAAATCCTCAGACTAAAAGTAGATGTTAGTGACGTCCTTTGGGGGAAAAAAATATTAGAGTTTTTTAAATTGAAGCATAAAGTGGAGTAAATGAGCTGAGAAAGTTCTGGAACAATCCTTTAATTATTCAGAGAAAACTAAAATAAACCTATTATCCCTGTTAGAGGGGATTATTGAGTTAAAGTGGCCGTTTAAAGTTTCACCTCTAGTAACGTGGATTTATGGAGGATAAATGAAAAGTAGGAAACATATGAAATGATCAAGAAGAAAAAGTAGAAAATGTACAAACAATATTATGTGTAGAGGATACAATAAAACAATTTAAGTTTATCCACACTTTATGCAAGATATAGAACAATTATAAATGAAGTGATTTTGTATTTTTGATTATGTCAGCATGCGTAACCTAAACTATCTAGACATCGATGCTGGAGGATAAAAGCAGAGAAAGAGAAACATTAATGCGTCTCAGAGGGTCTGCCTCCAAAAGATCCTCTGGACCAAATTACTGACTGATGCTGCAGCTCTGATGTTCAGCCTTCCTGCTGGTTGGAAGCTGCAGCAGAGAAGCTGTTTAAGGTGTGCGGCTGAGCTGCTGTTCACTAGTGATGGATCCACCAACATGGATGCATCGGCACATTCATCAAGCTCATAGAGGGACCGATACAGGAGCTGACGGAAGCTCTTAACGGTGTTTATAAATGTATCCGTCAACTGATGCATCTGCCAAAATAATCTCTAATCT
>NW_015157771.1:0-1234 GCF_000732505.1 Cyprinodon variegatus
ATTTAAAGTCGTAGGGAAGTCATATTTAAATGTCAAATCATTCTGGCTTAAACATGTATATAAATGTACTCTTTATCAGACAATATTGTCCCAAATTTTAGAAAATGTCCATTTAAAAAAAAATCTTATCTTAAACTCTGGGACTTTTTCTCGTTATCTTATGCAGGCCAGCTAGTTATACGTCAGCCTGAACACCTAAATTCTGTCATGATTGGGTTTCTGAGAGTAAAGCCCAAGATGCAGAACACACACGGAGAACGCTGGTAAAAGTCCAAAGAGTTTATTTAAAGACACAAGCACATAGAAATAAACAGGAACAGTTCAGTCCGGGGGCTGGTTCACTGGGGTCTGTGCAGGGAACGGGGAATGGCTTGTTAACTGAGATCATGAGGGGCTAAGCCTCTAGCTGTGTGCTTAGCAAAGCTAGCTAGGATCTGAGCTTCCAGCTCAACACAGAGAACAACAGGGGAGAATCCACATGGGAACCCCTGGGGAAACTCCTCAAAGAAGTCATCAGGTTTCATCCACGTGGGGATCTTCAGGTGGGCTCACCAGGGCAGATTAGCAGGTTAGGCTTTCCAAGAGCTTCTGGCTTGGGACTGGTTTCCTGTGACGCAGCTCTCCCAGAGCTGCAGACCAGAGACAGGGTTCCAGTGAGGGTGCTCTCCCTGAGCTTTCACGAGGAGACAGGAGGTTAAGCTCATCCAGAGCTTCACGAGGAGACAGCAGGTTAAGCTCATCCAGAGCTTCACGAGGAGACAGGATTCCTGTGTGGCACAGATAAAGGAAAGATTAGAATCTGACCTCAACCTAGGAACAACCAAGACTCAGTCTATAGCAGAAGGTTCAGGAAGCTAACCAACTAAGATCAACACTGCGGCGTCGAATCAAGGTTTGAAGGCAGCTTAAATACTGTGGTCCTCCTGATTAGTAGATCAGCCACAGGTGTGTGCAAGGCTCAGCTCAGGAGGACCCACGGCGCACTCTGCTGGAGGCAGAGGGTAATTTCCAGAACCTTAACAGTGACTCCAGCCCTAAAGAAAAGACAAAGAGAGCAGAAGAGGATCCTCGGCGCCCTCTGGTGGGCAAGCCTGAGGATCCCAACAAATTCAGCCAATCATATCTCAACGGTCGTCTGTCAATCACATTTTTTCAGTCATAGCATCTTGATTCATGTGTCGCAGCTAATATACGCAACGGATGAAATCAGAATCCTTTCCTTTCCCATTGAGTT
>NW_015157772.1:0-1234 GCF_000732505.1 Cyprinodon variegatus
GCATTTTTATGGAGATAAACTAGAACAAGCAGCCTTTTTATAGGATAACAGGGCTGGCGGGGGTGCAGTTAGCCTAAATTTATTACAAATAAAAAGTGTGCACTAACTGCTCACTGGGTGCTGCACGCTGGCAGACCACTGCTCCCTAAGGGGATGGGTTCACTGCAGAGAGTTAATTTCTCCAATGTGAGATCAATAAAGTTATTATCATGAATAATCATTAAAAATAAAGGCCTTTCTTTACTAACCTTTTCAATGTGTTTCACTGTTTGATTGAAATAAGCAACTGAAATATATGAAATGTTTTATTAACATTTATCCAGTTCTTTAATCGCTCTACACATAATAAACAGAACCTTTTATTTACCATGAAAATACAAAGTAGAAAACCAAGAAACATTGCTTTTCAGTAACACCATCCTGTGGTAAAACATCTGTTAGACCACAAGATGTCAGTGTTGAACACCTTTTTGATAAATGCAAAGACTGAGCTTTTTGTTTTTTATTTGACAGCATATAGAGGCGATTGGCTGTCTGACTGATATCCACACTGGGAACAGATGTTTGTCAAAGAAGTTCAAATATTTCTAAAGCTCTATCTGAAACTTTAGGTTTCATTCCATCCATATTACCAAGATGCATTTTTGGCATGATTTTACAAACTGAACTCACGTTATGTCACACAGTTAACAGCAAAATGGATACAAAGTAGGAAGATCTGTATCAGCTAAACAAGTTAAGAAAGCCAAACACATCCAGAAACATGTTAGACAAAAGAGAAACATTATACTGTCCTGTAATCAATAAATATCCCATTAATCACTGGAAAAAACTTTTATAGTTTAGAGCGAAAACCAGGTTTGCTAAAGAAAACTCCCCCCGCCCTATTACATTAAATGTGTTCCCACATATTAACAAAATAAAAAAAAATCCATAAAAAGAAATTAAATTATTTATTCAGGGTGATGTGTGCTGTTAATATTCCTCCCCATATTTAACCTGTAGGCCAACACACCTGATCCCAGATCCCTTTCTTTCACATCGGTCTCCTTGTTACTGATTGGCTGCTACCTGGAATCTCAGCTGTGATAACTGCCAGATTTTCAAATATCAACATCTTCAGGGTGGAACACCTGGTTGCCACGACCACGGTTTTTGTAAACAAAATTATTTTTGTGGTTTCTCCACATGAACTTCATTGTTCCTGAGTTCAGATCGCTCCTAGATCGACAGA
>NW_015157773.1:0-1234 GCF_000732505.1 Cyprinodon variegatus
CCTCCAGCAATACATAAAATCATAAATTGAACTTTATTGGTTTCAGAGTGGAGAAATTAACTCTGCATTTAACCCATCCCCTTTGGGGAGCAAAGGGCTGCCGCTGTGCAGCACCTGGGGGTGAAGGATCTTGCTCAGAGAGCCAGAGTGGCAGTCTTTGGAAGTGGGTTTCAAACTCACAACCTCAGATTTCCTATCCACTAGGGCGCCACTCCCACTAGTCATTAACATCTTCGCTGTAGAGGTGGTCAGCAGCACCAAATTCCTGGGGGTGCACATCACAGACACTGGTTTAAAGGGCACAGAAGCGCTTAGACTTCCTGCGGAGGATGAGGAGAGCCCACCTGCCCCCACCCATCCTCCCCACCTTCTACAGAAGCACCATAGAGAGCGTTTTGACCAGCTGTCTCACTGTGTGGGGTGGAGGCTGCAGCGCCTCAGACTGGAAGAAGGTGAGAACAGCAGAGAGGATCATGGGGCTCCTCTTCCTTCCATTAAAGACATTTCATCCCAGCGTTGCGTATCCCGAACCCGTGACATCATCAATGAGCCCTCACCCCCCTGTTCTTCCTGCTGCCCTCTGTGAAGAGACTTCGAAGCATCCGATGCAGGTCCAGCAGGTTCAAGAACAGTTTCTTCCCCACCGCCATTAGACTGCTGAATATTATATGAAATGGGTTTAAAAAAAAAAAAAAACTAAATGTTGGAACTGTAGCTATACACTCTTTCATCACAGTGTTTTTATCACTGTTGCTTACCTTTATCAAGGCTGCACTATAAAAAATGAAAAAGTTTAGAGAGCTGTACTACACAAAATTTCTTTTTATATATACACTGCAAAAAAATCTAAATCTAAATAGGTCGTTTTTTACTTAATATAAGTGCTTTTTTTAAATTAGGTGGTAAGTGAGACACTTTGCCAGTAGAACAAGTCAATTTACATTTAAAATAATAAAAAAAACAATTACATTGTCTTATTTCAAGTGAATATTATCTAATTATCTTATATTAAGATCAAAACTACTCATTCTATTGGCAAATAATCTTATTTACCATTTCAAATTGAGGGGAAATACACTTAATTTAAGAAATCTTTACTTATTTCTAGATCGTTTTTGCAGTGTACTTGTGTGTACAAAATTACAAAATAAAATCTATCAAAGTCTAAGTCACAATACAGAGGCCTTCATGGTACAAAATGGCTTCAGCAATGTTTGCATCACCTGTCTTGTCA
>NW_015157774.1:0-1234 GCF_000732505.1 Cyprinodon variegatus
TATATATATATATATATATATATATATATATATATATACAGGTGCACTAGAGGGGCAACAATGAGATGACCATCAAAACAGGAATGGTTTTACAGGAGGAGGCCACTGACATTTTTTCCCCTCCTCACCTTTTCTGACTCTTTTTCACCAGTTTTGCATTTGGCTAGGGTCACTGTCAATACTGTTAGCATGACGCGCTACCTGGACCCTACAGAGGTTACACATCAATACATGCCATTGCCAGAAAATTTGCTGTGTTTTCAGCACAATCTCAAGAGCATGGAGGATATTCCAGGAGACAGGGAGTTACTCCAGGAGAGTTGGATAGGGCCGTAGAAATTCTACAACCCATCAGCAGGACCGGTATCTGCTCCTTTGTGCAAGATGGAGCAGGAGGAGCACTGCCCGAGTCCTACAAAATGAACTCCAGCAGACCACTGGTGTGAATGTCTCTGACCAAACAATCACACACAGACATCACGAGGGTGGCCTGAGGGCCCGACGTCCTCTAGTGGGCCCTGTGCTCACTGCCTGGCACCATGGAGCTCGATTAGCATTTGCCACAAAACACTGGAATTGCCAAGTCCGCCACTGGCACCGTGTGCTTTTCACAGATGAGAGCAGGTTCACCCTGAGCACATGTGACAGACGTGAAATGGCCTGGAGAAGCCGTGGAGAACGTTATGCTGCCTGTAACATGGTTCAGCGTGACTAGTTTGGTGGTGCGTCAGTGATGGTCTGGGGAGGCATATCCATGGAAGGACGCACAGACCTATACAGGCTTGACAACGGCACCCTGACTGCCATTAGGTATCGGGATGTAATCCTTGCACCCATTGTCAGACCTTATGCTGGTGCAGTGGGTCCTGGGTTCCTCCTGGTGCATGACAAAGCCCGGCCTCATGTGGCGAGAGTATGCTGGCAGTTCCTGGAGGATGAAGGAATTGAAACCATTGATTGACCCCCATGCTTGCCTGACCTAAATCCAATAGAACACCTCTGGGACATAATGTTTTGATCCATCCAACGTCGCCAGGTTGCACCTCAGACTGTCCAGGAGCTCAGTGATGCCCTGGTCCAGATCTTGGAGGAGATACCCCAGCACGCCATCCATCTTCTCATTAGGAGCATGCCCCGACGTTGCCAGGCATGCATACTCGCACATACACATTACTGAATACCATTTTGAGTTGCTGCAATGAAATTTCAGCAAAATGGACTAGCCTGCCTCAAA
>NW_015157775.1:0-1234 GCF_000732505.1 Cyprinodon variegatus
ATATATATAGCAACATAATTATAAATATTGTAAATTAAAGAAATACAAAAAATAAAAGGGTAGGAGCACTGAAGTTTTACTTCTTCCTACTCCTTTTCGCACATCTAATAGAGATAAATTAACTCAGGAAAGACGGGTACCTTTGTCTGTTGTTTTTCTCTCCAATGTTTTTAAACATTCGTTTATTGTTTTTTTTTTGGTTTTCTCTTGAATGTTCGAAATAAAGAATAAAAAAATAAATAAATAAAAAAACAAAGGTTATCATGTACAGCCTAAAAATCTCCTGCTAAGAACAGAACAAACTCAACCTGAACTAAATGTTCATGACGGAATTAATCTTATGTAATAGTTTTATGATCAGATTAAGAGATAAAAAAAAATAAACCCACTGTTTCAATTAAATACCATGGTGTTATGATTTATTTCTAAGAGACTCTATTAGAAACCTTTTGAAAGCAAAATGAAGATACACAGCAAAAACTGGTCTAAAAATAAGTTAAAAAGTGTAATGATCTGCTAATGAAATTAGTGTTTTAAAATAAAATTTAAGCTAAAATAAAATAATTATATATGCTGCACTTGAAGTAACATAATGAAGATTTCTTTTTCATCTTAAGTGAAAAGGATCTTATTCTATTGGAAGATCTTTTTATTTACCTACTCAAAGCAAGTGTAAATATACTTATGTCAAGAACAATTTAATTACCTTTAGTTCGTTGATTGCAGCGATTGTGTTGTTGAAGTGAGAAAAACAACCTAAACGCTCATTATAACCATCAATCATCCTTTATGACTCACAGTGAGACTGTGGTAGGAAATCTCACGTACTGCGACCTTTACATGTTACTTTATTGTTTCCTCGTCTGATGCTGTGCTCAGGTTTTTCTATTTTTTTTTTCAGCTGCAACCTTTGGAAGCTTCCAGTAACAAGAGTTTGCATATTTTATCTATTTCAGCAATGCGGTACCTTCCTTCTAGGTGCTCAGTGCATCGCAGTACTTTTACATTTATATCACTCATTATTACTCTACTCTAAATCAAATCAACGGCTAAATGGTGGAAATCTGGAAGGAACCGGATGTTTTAATGAACATGGATCCAAATGTACGTTAGAAATATGATGTAAACAGATAATCAATGAATTGTTGTCAACGAATGGATGATTAGATTAAAATATATTCCAACCAGTAACCTGATGAAGGAAGTTCTTTTAATATTGTAATTTTAATGTCAT
>NW_015157776.1:0-1233 GCF_000732505.1 Cyprinodon variegatus
TGCAATATCGGTAATAATAATCTCATGTTTGCACAGTGATACTAACATTGTATAATCTACTTGTTTACACAAAGCTGTGACTTTATGATATACATTACGAAGTGAAATAGTCAACAATGGGTGGTGAGGTTGCTCGAGGACCCAGATGCAGAGACGAGTGAAGCAGAGATGAGTTCTGATAGGTTTAATGGCAGACCAAAGGTAGCAGAGGCAGAAATCCAAAAATCCAACTTAAAATATTGAACAAACCAAAATCATGGAGACATCAGGGGAAAAAACGAGTCTGAGGAGCCGGGGAGAGACGAGCAGGGTAGACAATACAGCAACAAGAAGGAACCAGCATTGAGTGACTGCAGAGGTGGAGTATTTAAGGGGAACCAAACAAAAGGATGGACTAACGAGCTGAATGGGGAGCAGGTGTGGGTTGAACTGGCAAGAGGTAATCCAAGGGGAAAGAAAACAATCACAAGGGGGCAACAGAGAGTAACTAAAGAATGCTTGAAGATAATGGAAAATAAAAACAAAACAACTGATAACAGAAAACTGAAAACTCAGAGTCAAAACAAATAAGAACCATAACAGAAATAACACTTCGTAATGTATATGTATTAAATAAAATAGCTATGAGACATGACAACTGTTTTTGACAGAAATTGTAATCTTACTTAGACCAAAGAAACTTTTCAGGGTTACAAAGAGCAGCTGCCTACCAACCAAGCTCGCTTCTTCAGTAAGTTAGCCCCGAATCACATTTAAAGAATAATTTTAGACAATTGCAGTATCACACCCTGCAACGTCATCACGTCACATTATGATATCATACATGTTTGTAAATAAGTAGATGTCCATAGCACGATAAAAGGGGCTGCACAGTTGCGCAGTGGGTAGCTGCCTTGCACCAACAAGGTTCCAGGATTGATTACTGGCCCGGGGTCTTTCTGCATGGAGTTTGCATGTTCTTCCTGTGCATAAAAGGGTTCTCTCTGGGTACTCCTTTTACGTCTCACAGTCTTCTTTGTCCAAGCATGATTCTGGCCGACTGAAATCTAACTAATTATTAATTAAAAGATGTTAAGGAATTTATGATTAAGATCTCCAGAGGGAAAGTAGAGTAAACTGTGACAGAAGTGTTTACCTGCATTTTCACTAAAATCATTTACATTTTCTTCAAAAAATAAAAAATGACACTTGTTTGAAATCTTTTGAAAAGTGACATTGATTAAATACCACATT
>NW_015157777.1:0-1233 GCF_000732505.1 Cyprinodon variegatus
TGTAGTAAACAGATAAATGGAGGCAGAAGATGTCTTCCAGTCATCAATGCACACAATCAGCGACACACAGGAGCTCTTTCAAGCTGGGCACCGTTTCCTTCACAACACCTGTCCCATCAACCAGGAATCAGAATCAGAAATACTTTAATAATCCCAGGGAGAAATTACTCCATCTTTAATAGAGTGACTAAAGGACCACTTTGATATGACACAATTTCATACAATATATGTAATTCGGGGGTCCCCGCTCCATCTCGCCATCAGTTTGGGGGTCCTTGGCCTGGAAAACTTTGAAGACCCCTGTTCTACAGTAATTGTCTGGAATACTTTGATTGGATGGTAGTCTGGTTCATTATATCTGTCATGATCACACAGACAGCCAGCTGCAAAGGTAAATTTAAGCAAGCAAGGAGCAGGCTTAGCACAGCTAGCTGAGAGAGTTTATCAGAGTTACAGTAGGCATGTTTCAGACATTTTGGTCGATTGTGAAAAGTTAAAAAGCTGCACAGGAGTCTGCAAAATGTGCCATTCTTCTTGCAGTATAGAACCATATCCATTACTCATGCTTTTTGACACAGCTCACATTATCAAGCAGTTCTTTATCCTTCAACTCATCTTTCCTTCACCTGATTCCTGAAGCCAGAGTTATACTCATGCATTAGGTTGTCATACTGGGCTGTTCACATTTGGAGCAGGGGCATAGAAGCTGTAGACATACTTGATGCTGCATTCCCCCAGAAAATAGCAGGGCAACAATCAACATAAACCAGTGGAAATACAATAAAACATTTTTTTTAAAAGCCTTCATATGTGGACGCACTGTATATATACCCCATGCACTTTTTTCTTCCTTTGGCACATTATTCTTCTCCTTTGAACATTTGAGCTGATTAACATGTAAATTTATCCACTGTGAGACCAATAAAGTCAGTCAATCAATCAATAAAAAGAAGATACAGTAGAAGCCAAGCTTTCAAACGGCTGTGCATAGTAAACAATCATGATTAATAGTTTTTGTGCTTGTGGCAGCTATAAAACAAATAAACGGAGGGCTAGAGGCGTAGAAGAAGATGGTGTTTACCTGCTGCATACAGAAAGACGTGAGGAATGTAAATACAGCATGTCTTTAAAGCCAATAGGTTTAAAAAACACTGCTGTACTAAGAAAGGCTGTTGGTTTTAGATACTGAGTTGTTGTTTTAAACTTATAAAATAAAATTTATGCAAGAAAATA
>NW_015157778.1:0-1233 GCF_000732505.1 Cyprinodon variegatus
GAACCTACTAGCACTAAGTTGCTAACTCGTTAGCAAGATGCTTCTGACAAACCGGCCACAACCAAACATGCTTGCAAACCTTCAGCCACAACAATCCCGCCTCTTGATAAACGACCAATCACATTCATTTTATTTACTCGGGAGAATTCGGAACTACATCGGATGGAACAGCCGCTTCCCTATGACTTTAAACTTATAATAATAATTTAACTTTATTGATCTCACATCGGAGAAATTTACCTCTGCATTTAACCTATCCCCTTTGGGAGCAGTGGGCTGCCATTGCGCAGCGCCCGGGGAGCAGTCTGAGGTTAAGGGTCATGCTCAGAACACTCTTGAACTTCTGTAAAAATTCGAAAAAAATATCCACTGGACTTGGTTTCCGAAATTTGAAGACGTTTCGCCACCTCTCTAGGAAGCTTTCTCAATTCAAATGTCTGGATTCGAGTTTGAGTCTTATAAAGACAAAGCCTTGTACCGCAGTACACCTACACCTTTTGGACAAAGGACATTATTTTGAGGACCAGAATGTTCACATTCTAGATAAAGAAAATAGGTGGTTTGAGAGGGGCGTGAAGGAAGCCATCTATGTTAAGAGACATAGATGTCCCTCTGTTTAACAACTTTAAACAGAGGGTGGTGGACTCAGATTCCAGCTTTCAAAAACATACAATTCAATCATAGACATGATCCCTTCCAGATATCACCAAACCCCCACCCCATCACAGAGGAACGAGGGACGTACCCGCTCCAGCCGGTGAACATTACCTCTTTAACGACCGACTCTTAACAATCATAGACAGGTTTCAGGTATTACAGGAGACAATCTCCCCCTTAACGGCAATCCCCCCCGTTTAACGACCGACCCTCAGAATCACAGACAGCTTTCAGATATTACAGGCCAACGATGGAACCAAACGACCCATTCATCGGTTAACATTTGCATGTTTCCGAGCGATACAAGACTTTGTCAATATAAGACTCAAACTCACTGCGGATCCAGACATTTGAATTGTGAAAGCTTCCTGGAGAGGTGGCGAAACGTCTTCAAATCTTGAAAACCAAGTCCAGTGGATATTTTTTGAATTTTTACGGAATGACTATGACCTGGATGACTGAGAACCTTCATCAGCATAACACTCTTGAACACAGAGTGGAGGCTGTGGAGATCAAACCAGATACTTGTAATCTTCTCAGAGCACAAGTGCACTGCTTTAACCACTCAACCAACAT
>NW_015157779.1:0-1233 GCF_000732505.1 Cyprinodon variegatus
AATAATAATAATAATTTAACTTTATTGATCTCACATTTGAGAACTTTATCTCTGTATTTGACCCATCCCTTTGACTAGCAGCGGGCTGCCATTGTGCGGCGCGCGGGGAGCAGTGTGGGGTTAAGGGTCTTGCTCAGGGACCCAGAGTGCAGACTGTGGGGATCGAACCGGATAGCTGCAACCATCTCAGAGCACAAGCCCACTGCTCTAACCACTAGGCCAACACTCCCCCCACAAAGGCCAACAGTCCCCTAAATTAAAACTACTTTTTAAAGTTAATCACTCCCCTCTCTCTGTGGAATTCACCGCTGGTCGCTATGCCATTGTTGCTTGCAAGGTTGGCATAGGGATACTATGTAAAACCACCGTTCTTGCTGCAGATACCATGATAATCTGAGAAGATTGTAAAAACAGGAAAAGACATATATAGTGAGGTAAAATTGTCAAATTGATACAGTATGTAATAAAAGCTTGGAGTGAAAGATGAGCCAGTTTCTGCTCTCCTAGGAGTAATAGAGTATCCTTTAAAGCAGGGGTGAGGAACCCGCGGCTCTATAACGCCCACTTGTGGCTTACTAGAGCTTTTTCAAAATGCATAAAAAAAAATTTTGTATAGTGTGTAGGAGGATAAACAAACGTTCTTTATATTTTCCAATGGTGTAAAAATGTGTATAATAAATACATTTAAACAATAAATTTCAACATTTCTATCAACAAAGATTTGCGTCATAGCCTGCGACACACGTTTCAGAGTGGCGCGGTGCCAGTCAGGTGGCTGTTGTAAACACACCATTGGGTGTACTGTCTTTAAATTATACTGGCTTATTTTCGTTTACATGGCCTACTTACCTTATCAAAAGGTTGCTGTTGCGTTTTATTGCACTGTTGCCTCAATTAAGTGGGAAAAAAGATTTTATTGTTACTGTTTAAAGAGGATTGCATTTTATTTTATATATGCGTAGGTTTGAAATTACAGCAGTCCTGTTATGCACATATCTCTTTTTTTTTTTTCCGAATCCTCAAGATAAAAATAACACAAAAAATCTGATTTTGTTATTGTACCTTTGTAATTCAATCAATGCAAGAAAACATAATACATTAATACTGTTATGGAAGTTAAACTTAAAGTACCAAATATCATACAGCAGATCAGCCACATGGTGCCTCATTTTCTCTAGGATGAGCTGCAGGGAAAATAAACATTTAATCATGAATGCTTATCACGTATTTAAG
>NW_015157780.1:0-1233 GCF_000732505.1 Cyprinodon variegatus
ACCGTGAGGAAGCCCCCGAGGCACAACGGCTTTTTTAGGGGACATAACTTCCTCATTTAACAATATGTAAGAAAGAACATCGAACCCAAGAAGGGGAAAACAAAAATAAATAACGATAGGAAAAAAAAGGGGTGTGGCCTAGCAAATTCTTAGGAAGGTCTTTTGTGGGCTCACATAGAGGGGAGATGTACATGTCTAGTGTCTACCATAAAAGGGGAGATATACATACAATGAGGACTGACTTTTATTTTTTTCTTAGCCTATGGCGTTCTTTATCGGTGTGGCCATCCAAAGTAGGCGATATCCAGGGCCCACACTCCCAACAATATACCCATTTTCTCATGCGGTTTTGCTTTTATCTTCTCTGTTATTTACACATCCTTCAACCTTTCCCGCCGTTGTGAATCTATAGCAGGTGGTTCTATGCATCAATATATGGTTTCCGAAAGTAACAAGGTTCTTTAAAATAACTACTAAAATTAAACAGAAATGTTCTGATGGTAGAAACTTTTATTTGTATTTTTGAATACTTAATTATTTTCAAAAGTGAGTACTTCAATACTTGAACTTGAGTAGATCTTTGACCATGAGTACCAATACTTTTACTCAAGTCTTAAGTGTGAGTACTTTGTCCTCCCATGCGACTACCCACAGACTTTATGGTGGATGATTTGACTACACTGCAAAAAAATTGAAATCTAATTAAGTAATTTTTGCTTAAAATAAGGGTTTTTTGCTTGAACTGAGCAGGTAAGTGAGACACTTTGCCAATAGAACAAGATCATTTATACTTAAAACAAGAAAAAACTATTGCGGTGTCCTATTTTAAATGCATAATATCTAATTATCTTACTTTAGGAGTAAATATACTCATTCCATTAGCAAATCGTCTTATTTACCTACTGAAATTAAGGGTAAATACACTTAATTTTAGAAATTTTTTACCAATTTCTAGATTGTTTTTGCAGTGTAAGAAGATTTCTGTTTTAAAAATGGGCAAAAACACTGCAAAGATTAATAAATCTAGTTATTTTTACTTGAATTAAAGATTTTTTTTTTAAACTGCCTACGAAACAAGATGATTTACATTTAAAATGAGAAACCTCTATTAAATTGACCTATTTCAACTGCATATTATCTAATTATCTTATTTTAAAGGAGAAGTTCGGTTTTTTACACTTTAAGCCCATTTTCTGTAGTGTCCAGGATGAAATCGAATGATCGACACCAAAA
>NW_015157781.1:0-1233 GCF_000732505.1 Cyprinodon variegatus
CTCTGTCTCCTGACCCAATCTTGGATTACCTCCTCTGATCTCTGATCTTCTGGCCTGGACTTCTGCTTCCTCATCGACACCAGCTTAGGATTTTTTCACAAAAAAATCTGAAGCATAATAACTTAAAGAATGTTACTTTGCAAACACTTTTTTTCCCCTGTCTTGTTCCACAGTTTACTTTCATAGTAAAGTTTTTGTTTAATAGCCTCATATGCTGATCAGTTAACTTAGTTTTTTTTGTGATATATCACAAAAAAAGTAACTAAGCTAGTTGAATATTAACGCAGACTCTTTGAGGCCCTTGGAGTTTCTCGAACTCCTTACACCTTTTTTGATGATCCTCATTATGTTCTGATCATGTTTTTTTTTTTTTTTTTTTTTTAACTGTGAGTTCCAAATAAATGAATGCTAATAAAAAAAAATAATAATAAAATAAAATTTGCTTGACAGTAAATGAGCCCCAATAAAACAAAAAAAATCTTTAAAGGAGGCGCAGTTTGTGATCTTGATCCATATTGCTGTTGCCCTGGGCGATAGGGTTAAAGGAGGGCATATAATCTCAAAAAGCCATATACCGGTAACATATATACCAGTTGTGATTTTAAAGTATTTGTGCATTTCGGGAATTTCTTTGGTGCAAAGAATCTGCATATTTTATGTGATTTGAGCACAACTGCTAAGGCTATTATGTTGCAAATCGATAAATCTGTCAATTATTTTTTAAATTAATAATCGTATAGCCGAAGCTACCTTAAAGAAGACTTTTTACGAAATGAAACCAGGTGAAAATAAAATTTTCCACTTGAGGAGTTCTGGGTAGAGCATATTGATGGACAAAAAAAAAGATTTTTATATCTTAAATGCAAAATATTTACATATTTTCTTCTACAATTTTTTGTAATTGCTTCTCAAGGTTGGTTGCTCTGTCAGTTAAAAAGGGATGTTTTTGAGTCTCTACACTCCAGTTAACGATTAATCGATTACTAAATTAGTTGAAAATTATTTCAATAATCGATTGATCAAGATTAATTTGATTAATTGTTTCAGCTTAATTACTGCATTGCACTGCTCTGCATTTTGTGCAGCCAAGGCATTCATGTGTACTCTGATTGTTTAAGGGAGCAGCATAAAGAAGGGCCTTCCCCTGAGTAATGCCCATGCATGAAACATCACTGTAAACTTGGAGGTAACTGTGAACCTTTCCACATACATAGCCTGAGCACAGCTGTGTCA
>NW_015157782.1:0-1232 GCF_000732505.1 Cyprinodon variegatus
TTTTTTTGTTTTGTTAGATCACAAATGGCCCAGTGGCATGCTTTTGGTATCAATCCACTTTTATTTCATTGGTGTGGGTCTTTATTGTGATATCTAACATTTCTTTGTAAACGTAAGCAATGAAATAGCTTTACAGAAGATAAAGAAAATGACTGCCAATATAATCAAGAGGGAAGACAAAATTAACAACAAAAAACAACAAACAAAAACAAACTTGTAGAATGAATGTTCAGTTACTGTACGTTTTCTCTCTCTCTAAAGGCCAGAGTTATGCAAATAGCAAAATAACACCTGCTGCTGCCCAGGTTACATGTTTGCCTCAAACATGTTTCAGATCAAAGTGAAATTTTAGTAGGAGAGGAGGAAAATATGTTTATATGTTTTTATTATAAGTGTTGTGTGATTCACTAAATCAGCAAATAAGTGCACCTATTACCTCTCTAATATGATACTGATGTTGCACATCCTAATTGGGTGATTTGATTTGCAACCGCAGTGCGAATATTGCACATAAGAGATATAAATATGGCTATGCGGACAAGACACATGCAGAGGAGAAAGTGAAGAGAAAGTAACTTTATTGTTAGGATGAGCATGTATAAGACTAAAATAAATAAACCAGAACCTATCACCAAGACCTATCACCTAAGATGACTTGGATTCTCAAACTAGTGCGACTTCTAGATCATTCACCATAGATGAGATTCAACATGTCTCAAATGGTCAGAGTTTATTTCCATTTGCAGCGGCAATTTAGGCCCATGGGGCTTATTCTGTTGTCTCATTATGCAAGCTGCAGCTACTATTTTTTATCTACTTGTTTCTTTTCCCTAGCTTAGAGTTTGTAATCTTTGTTGTCATTATTCACATTGGTAGGTTAGCAATCAGAACCTCTGCCCTGACCACATATTATTTCTCCTCTCTGCTACTTTGTTGCAAAGGGCACATTTGAGTGTATTGTTAACACAGAGAAAAACACTGTGTTTAAAGCTTGAAAACTACAGTTATGGTAACTGGATGTGAAGTTTTCTAGCAGATGATCAAAAATAGGTGAACAGCTGAGTCCTTTCCTGAGGAGTTTGTTTAGCCATGCGCCTGTTTAGCAGTTGCTCGGTCTTTTCAATGTACAGGTCTGTGCACTCTTCACTACACTGAACAGCCGAAACCACATTGTCAGCGTTGTTGTCTTATCTTTGGGGTGAACCGTTTTTTGTCTCAGGGAGTTGCCCGGG
>NW_015157783.1:0-1232 GCF_000732505.1 Cyprinodon variegatus
CAGGCTAAAATCACCTTCAAACGGCTCGGCACTGATTGGCATACGCTGGAAAAATCAGAACCGATTCAACCTACATGATACCGTTGAGCACAACATAGGGACATCATCACAACACACCACTCACTGCTCTAACAAGTGGTGCAGCGTAGGTAAAGAACAGATCCTTCTTACCTGTGCTGTTACCCTGATCATGGGGCTACTCACTGTGTACTGTTAGTGTTCACAGAAGCTTTTTTTTTTCTGTACAAAAAAAATGTCAGGACTCCAGTTTCTGTGTTTGTCTGTCTGTCTTGTCTTTGTGTTCTCCCTTCCACCACCAGGAGGCGCCTGGCTCCGGTCCACCTCCTCACACACCAGCGAACTGTTACCTCATCACCGGACTGCTCTCAAGCTGCTGGTTGCCACTACCTCGACGCCAGAATGTTTGCCAGTTTGGGATACTCTAGCCAAGCCATGTTTATTGTGAGCCTAATCTGAGTTTTTGCATTTTGAGTTTTTGTACTCTAGCCAAGTTGAGATCACATTGAGTTTGACTTAGTGCTGGTCTCCCTGAGATTCAATTCTGTTTGTTGTTGCCTTTCGGCAGGAAGCCTTCCTGCAGACTGGACCTTTCCGGACCGCCTCTCCCAAGTGGGATCAACTGAGTCTTACACTGAGCGACGGATTCCAAACAGGAGGTTTGGATCCACCCAACTTTGAAGACGCTGAGATCATTGTCTGAGTAGGAAAATCATCTTCACCATGACCCGTTCAAGTACCACAGAAAGACTGAGTTGTAACCAGCGGCTGCATCATTCTACTCCATCCGAGTCCTGGGTAAACCCTGTTCCGCCCTCCACCGAATCAAACAAACTCTGGAAGACCAACACACAGACTGGAGTCTAAGTGTCTCTTCTTCTCTGGAAACGTGAGTGGCAAACAAATCCTCTCCTTCAAGATTAACAACTCCAATTTCCCACTGAGTCTTCCAGTTTTTGGCTGAGCAGAGTTCGGAAGAACTCAAACTCAGAACCTCAGGATTCCAAGCTCTATGCCCTAATGAATAGGCTGCCCCCCTCCCCATTTTTGAGGACAATAGTAAGCCACAGCTTGCTATTGCCCTCAAAGTCAGCAATCACTAAGTTACTTTTTAACAGCAAGTGTAGTACTGCTTTTTTTTTACATTCTTGTGAAATGATTTTTTTCATTACTTTTAACAGCCAAACCACCTGTCCAGTCTGCAAACCGAAGTA
>NW_015157784.1:0-1232 GCF_000732505.1 Cyprinodon variegatus
AACTCTCCACTGTCAGAAGCCCCAGAACGTTTCCTGTGACTCTTTCAGGTCTAAACTTCTGTCAAGATCATATCTGCTCTGCTGCTTTGGTGAGTTTAACTAGGTGAGTTTAACTTGGTGAGTTTAACTTGGTGAGTTTAACTTGGTGAGTTTAACTTGGTGAGTTTAACTTGGCTTCAAACATTTTGGATGCTGTTGTTGTTTTTTAGAACCATAAAAAACTATAACTGAATCCAGATTATTTGCAGCTTTAACTTCTTCTGAATCTGATGGAAGCTTCTAAGCAGCAAAGAGGCCAAACTTTCAAACTTTCATTTATTTCCTTATTATTATTTTTGTGTATTTTTTGTTTGTTGTTTATGTAAAATCGGGCAAATGTCTTTATCTTTTACCATAACATCTTCCTTTGGACTTTTCTGACTGCAGCCTCGTTTTTGGGAATAAGTTCACTTTTTCCAGTTGGTGAAAAAAAGGTTTAATGTTTGTTAGAATTATTAATAATAAAGTAAATTATCCCCATAAAGTCGTCTAAAGTCTAATTGAGCTGCTCTTTACAAACAGTAATGCTTCAAGTTTTCTCAACTTTTTACCAACTAGTGAAAATAAAGACCTGATCTAATAACTAGGGAACAAATATACAACATATAAAATATGAATTAATATATTCCTGGTATTAATTATTTATATATTTTTTAAAAAGAAAACGTTTGTTCCTGCTTTTTCCCAGAAGCAGATGTAGGACGGATGTGACGCCTCTAGAACTCCGTTCATTTCAATGTCAGAAACTGAGACATTAAATAAAGTCAAAGATTGAACAGTTTGCCTGGAAAATAAAGAAAATAAAGAAAATAAACGTTTTTAGCACAAAAAAAAAACCATGAGAAAAAAAGAGGAAAGAGTAAATCCCATAGAGAGAAGATCCTGATGCTCCTATATGCTTTTAAATATGGGGTCATTTAATGTTTTTATTTATTATTATTTTTTTTGTGTTTTAAAATCCTCACAATCTAAAAGAGCAAATAGTTTCCATTATATCTCCATCTGATCTGAAAACAGGAAGTGGTTTAATAAGTAATACTTGTTTCTGGTAAGACGTAACTAGTGTTGCTTCATCACAGAAATCATCGCAGTCAGGAGCTTTTCTTTGCTGCTGTTCAGCACTTTCTGTTCTTCATTTTGGTTCCAAGCAGTTGGAAATGATTCACGCAGAAAGAAATCTACACTTTCAAAAC
>NW_015157785.1:0-1232 GCF_000732505.1 Cyprinodon variegatus
TGTGCACCTGGAGAATAAATAACCAATATACAGCTATGGACATTTTTACAGTAAAGGATATTTGAAAAATAGCAGCAACATCAGAGATGTGCTGCTATTTGACAACAGCATGTTATTTAACTAAGGTTGAAACTGCCCAAAATCGGCATGAATGTAACAACTTATTGAGGTTGTTGGGAACAGTGCTGTTATAAAGTCTTCCAGCTGCTGGGAGGAAGGATCTGTGATGACGCTCCCTGGTGCATTTAGGGTGCAGCAGTCTGTCACTGAAGGAACTCTCCAGTTCAGCACCAGCTTCATGCATGGGGTGAGAGACATTATCCAACAGAGATGTTAATTAAGTTAGGATCCTTTTAATTCCCACCTCCTGCACTCCAGAGTCCAGAGGGCATCCAATCACAGAGCTGGCCTTCTTGATTGGCTTATCCAGCCTTTTTCTCTCAGCTACAAATTAGCCATCTCTCCAAAAGACAGCTCCTTAGAAGATCGCTGATGCCACACAGAGTCTTAGAGGTACTTTAGGAGACACCCCTGCACAGCAAAACACTCAGTCTCCTCAGAAGAAAGAGTTCTTTCGGACCTTTCTTATACAGAGCCTCAGTGTTGTGAGTCCAATCCAGTTTGTTATTCAGGTGAACACCTAGATACTAGGCAGGTATAGGGTGTAGCAGGCTAACAAAGAACCCAAACGATCCCCATTCTTAAGGGGCAGACCCGTTCATTCAGTTTAATATGCATGTTCTCTAAGCCAAAACAAGGCTTTGTTTGTGGTCCACTCAATAAAACCCCAAACTCAATGCTATTTCTGACATTTTGAATTGAAAAAGCTTCCTGGATGGGAAAAGAAACTTCTTCAAACTTGAAAACAAAGTCCAGTGGATTGTTTTTAAACTTGTTTGGAATGACTATGACCTGGATGACTGAGAATCTTCACTAGCACCTAGGTACTTATACAGTAAGAGTCCGCTATCTCAATGTCCCTTCCCTGGATGTTTACCGGTGTAGGGACATTTATATAGTGGACTCTTATAATATGTGGTAGAGATCTTAATTTCTACCACTGATAAGAAATTTAGGCCAACTAAGACAACATTCACTGTGTGGCCTAGGGATGTAGCTGCTGTGCTCCAGGACTGTTTTTAGTGAACATATTGGCAGGTCTTTTCAGAGAGATTGCTACGTATGACCCCAGACTCACACCGACTCCGGTCTTACCGTTGCGGTGCGGTGGG
>NW_015157786.1:0-1232 GCF_000732505.1 Cyprinodon variegatus
TTCACTTAGTGCCCTATAAAGAGTTAACTTCAGAACCAACAGAGACAAGAACTATTAGAGGAAACCTTACTCTGAGTAAACAAGGCGTGGAGAAACAGAAATTTATTTTCCTTTGGAATTCCAATGACTTAAAAAGAAAGTTTTAAAAAAGCTTAAAAAGGAAACACATAAGACCTCCCTCATCCTTGGCCCTATCTCATTTTTTTCCTGAAATAGTCGAAAAATTGAGTTTTCAATTTATATAGTGGCCTCTGGCTGTTTTTTTAAAGGTTACTTTTTACTTTTATACTAAGTAGTTTTTGGAGCACATACTTTTTCACTTTTACTTTAATAAAGAGGTCAAGTTGATACTTCAACTTTTACCAGAGTGTTTTTAAACTGCAGTATCTATACTTCTACTTAAGTAACAAATGTGGGTACTTCTGACACCACTGTCCAGGTCATAGTCATTCCAAAAAAATTGAAACAATTCACTGGACTTGGTTTTCGAGTTTGAATCAGGAAGCTTTTTCAAATAGAGTAATACAGTAGCCCAACAAAGGCTTGTTTTTGAGCATCCCTGTTTGGAGAAAATCCAATTTTCTCCAAACACAAAATACCAGTACATTTCAAACCTAACAAGACCCTTAGACAGAGGCTAGTGCATCCTAAGAACAAAACCCCAAACCAAACATGAGCAGAGTAGTGTATGCAGTACAGTGCAGTGAGGAATGCTCTGATCTTTATAGTGGAGAAACCAAATATCCTCTCCACAGACGCATGGCTCAACTCAGAAGAGCTACCTCCTCTGGACAAGACTACATCTACACCTTGTGGACAAAGGACATTCTTTTGAGGACCAGAATGTTCACGTTCTGGACAAAGAAAATAGGTGGTTTGAGAGAGGCATGAAGGAAGCCATCTATGTTAAGAAAGAAAAAAAACAACCTTAAACAGAGGGGGTGGACTCAGGTTCCAGCTTCCTAAAACTTACAATACAGCGATTGAGTTAATCCGTTCCCGTTATCATGGCAGCCCCAACCCCTGCACAGGAGAGTGGAGGACCTCGTCTATTCAGGCAGTCCAACAATCCTCTATAGCACTCTATAACACCTCAAACTCAACGCTATTCCTGTCATTTTGAATTGAAAAAACTTCCTGGATGGGAAGTGAAACGTCTTCAAACTCGGAAACCTATTCCAGTGGATTGCTTTTAATCTTTTTGGTATGTCTATTCATCTTTATAAGTTAGA
>NW_015157787.1:0-1231 GCF_000732505.1 Cyprinodon variegatus
GTAATCAGCCCTGTTCTGCCTGAGCAGCGTTCGTTCCTCCTTAATTACAATAATGGAAAGTAGTCAGAGTCAAAACTAATTACAGACACTTTGGTTAAACATGTTATTAACATGTTTTCTTCTTTCTGGAAAGAATATTGATCTCCTAGTGCTGCCCATAAAGTGAACCTAATCTGATAAGAATCTATGAAGAGATTAGGGTGATGGCAAACAGGCCTTCCAACCTCAAAGGAAAAATCTGGTTAGCAATTACTGCTAACTTGCTACTCTGATTATTTTTAGTTAAGATTTATTTTAAAGCAAAATGTCTTTAGTTATTTTAAATCTTATGTTGGTGATGTTATCTGACTTTACTTCTGTATATCTCAACACGCTTCAATTCTTTAGCTAACGCTGCTCCTAAAATGGCTTTTAGCTAATTACCTTTGGCTAAAGTGTTAGCTTTAGCACAGTTGAGGATATACAGTATAAATGTCATGTCCAAAAAGCTCTGTTAACAAATTAGAACTTTTAATTGAGCAGATTAGCTCAATAGCCACAGTGTTAGCATTGTGCTAAAACAACATCTGAGTCAATAACCCAATAAAACCCTTTGGGGATCAGATACGCTTCTGCTGATTTAAACCTAATTTGCTGCAGTTTAAGTAAAGACTATAAATCCAATCTGAGGCGTCTACTGCTTAAATACGACAATTTATCTGCTTTCCAGCCTCCTTTTTCAAACGTTAAGATCAGCGGAGATAAAGACAGCCAGGACTGATTTAAAGCACTTTGTAGAAAAGTTTAAAAAGAATGAACAATCTGGGATTCACATGGAAAATAATAGAATATAGTCTACTTTTTCTAGATGTTCATTTGATTAGTTGCTCTTAAATAAACACATACTCAGAAAATAAATAGTTTTCATATATAAAAAATTCTAAAGCTGACTAATAGCTTCTCCATTATTAAACTGGTACATTAGTTTTTTTGGTTTGTGACTCAATATTGAACAAAACACAGATTTACCTTCACAGCCTCAGAAGGACAAGATTTATCTAAAAATAAACCTGGACATGGAATTATGTTTTGCTTTTATAAAGTTTTTTTTTATAATGTTTTTTATTGTTGGCATTCATATAAATATACTGCTGTGATAACCTGGTTCTGCTGGAGGTTTCTTCCTGTTCAAAGGGAGTTTTTCCTCTCCACTGTCGCTACAAGCATGCTTAGTGTGAGGGATTGCTGAAGA
>NW_015157788.1:0-1231 GCF_000732505.1 Cyprinodon variegatus
AGAATGTGGGAATGTCTCCAGGCGTCGCTCTGTGATTCACTGGCGCCTGTATAGGGTGTGTCTGCCCCCCCATGACCATGTGAAACAGTATATATTAATACACGTTCTTTTTCTACTAGCTTTACGGTCTGGTCCGTTAGCTTGCTTAAAGATGCTGTAATTAGAGTCGTCACTAAAGGCTGCAGCTGATGCTCCACAAGATATATTTACCTAAAATGATCAATCATTTAGAGTGCTGCAGAAAAAAAGTAACAATTCAACTGAGAAAAAAGAAATATATAAATTATTCTTCCGTAAGTGCTAACGTTAACCAGGAGCGTGGTTAGGCCGCTTCTTCCTGAAGTCCACCATGATCTCCTTGGTCTTCTCCACCTTCAGGATCAGGCTGTTATCTCTGCTCCACCAGCTGCTCCACCTCCTCTCTGTAGTCCAGGTCGTTGTCGTCTCTGATGAGGCCCACCACCGTGGTGTCGTCTGCAAACTTCACCATGTGATTAGTGGTGAACCTGGGAACGCAGTAACGTGTCATCAGGGTGAACGGCAGGGGGCTCAGGACGCAGCCCTGAGGGGAGGGGCTTAGACTTAGACGCGCTGTTCTCAGAGCCTCTTTATCACCAGACCTGAAAGCTGAGTTCGCTGCTTTTAGCGATTTCTGAACCTCTCCATTTATCCAGGGAGGTTGGTTGGCCCGGGTAGTGATGTTCTTTGTGATGCTGACGTCCTCAATGCATTTGTTGATGTAGGCTGACACAATCATGGCAGACTAATCAATATTTAATAAGTTTGCATATTTTGCTGCAGCCTTGAAGATGTTCCAGTCAGAGCATTCAAAACATGGAGTGTTTCCATGGCGCCCTCAGACCACACTCTGACCTCTTTAACTGTCGGTTTAGTCCTGATCAGCTGGGGCTTTTATTCAGGGATTAGCATGACAGGTAGGTGATCTGATGACCCGAGGTGGAGGCGGGGGGGCTGCTCTGAATGCATCTTTGATGTTAGAGTAAACCAGGTCTAAAATGTTTTCACCCCGAGTTGCAAAGTCCACATGTTGGTAGAAATGAGGGAGAACAGTCTTCAGGTTAGCCTGGTTAAAATCCCCAGCAAATACCTAATCTTAAACAGTAGCTATTGCTACTGTTGGGGTTAGAATTAGTGATCAGTTAATGTTTGCTAATGCTAATAGCTAATCTTTAACAATAGTTATTGCTAATAATGGGGTTAGTATTAGGTG
>NW_015157789.1:0-1231 GCF_000732505.1 Cyprinodon variegatus
CTGACTTACTTACTACCTCCTTAAATCAAGGGCAAATACACTTAATGGTGTAGAAAAAATAAAAATTCAGAACAGAGGCCAGGATCTGTTCTATAGGGGACACTGTCCCCTGTCTGGCAAAGTTAAAATAACCAGTTAACTTCACAGAGTCGCAGAGTTTGGACTGTGGGAACAAGCCAGAGTGCCTGAAGAGAACCTGAGTTTACTGAGAGAAAGTGCAGAAATATCCCAGACCAGGATTCAAACCATTAATGCCAAATGCACTACCATGCAGCCAAATTTCAGATCTAGAATACAGTTTGTCAGCAATTAATTTAGGTGCTTCACAAATATATCAAATATATATATATAGTGTATATATATATAGTGTGTATATATATATATATATATATATATATATATATATATATATATATATATATATATATATATTTATAAAAGGCTGGGAAAATATTCTTGATTGATTCTTTGATATTTCTTTAATTTTAAGTTTTTAAGTAATGGTTTCTAAACAAACAATAACATCCAGTTACTGTTGAAAGGCATTGACTGTGACCTTTCTGTTAACAATCGCCTAATAGCCTCACTCTCAAGTCCATAAGATAGATTAGTGCGTTGAGTCTGAGCCGGGTTTAGAGACAGAGGAACACATGCCAAACTAGCGTGAGTTTATTTACTAAACTTATCAGGATAGAAATTGCAGTCAGAGATGTAAGAAAACTAAAATATTTGGCCAAACTTTTGGAGTTGATGTCCGTTTCTGTTATTTACTAATGTGAGAAAAGACCAACTTATTCTCAAGGAATTAACCCTAAGTAAATTCAGGACAAATGATTAAATGTCATAATATGATTAGAACATACTTTCCAGTCAACAGATACTCTCTGAGTATTTATTTCGCAGCACGTTATCTCAACGCTCTTTACCAGACAGCCCATTCAAACAGATCCAATAGATCCAATTTAACTTTAGTTACATTACAGTTATATTTATTAAATAAGGCCAACAGGTAAAAAAACAAGACCTGGCCAAGGAAACCCAGACGGCTGTACCCAGTCAGTGACTTTAAAGAAGCTGCTACTTCTAAGCAAGCAAGGAAAGGAACAACTCTTTAAACAAGAGCAGTATGTTTAATACTTTTGAAAAGAAAATTAATAGATTTATTTTACAATTGTTTTGACATCTTATTTTTTTTAAGTTGTGAGGGTACTTAAATATGAGTTCGCATATT
>NW_015157790.1:0-1230 GCF_000732505.1 Cyprinodon variegatus
TTCAGCTCTTCAAAACAACCTAATGTAAGAAAAGCTGCCAAGTCAAGAACATTATTAGTAACTGATGATGCATAAAATAAGATGAAACACTTCTGCAACAACAAAAAGATAAATATTGCATGTTGGCTGTAGCAACAAACCTTAAAGAGCATCACACAGATTACACATCCAACCTTGAAGAACTTAGTCATTCACACTGGAGGACTGAATGATGTTGCTCAGAGGAAGTTGGAATAATTAAAACTCGTTAGCCTGATTAAAACTGCAGAACGGACACATTTAAAGTGTTCAAGGTGTCCCTGTGGCGCCACCTTCAGTCTACAGCAGTTTCCTACCTGTATAAATGGATCAAACGGGCCTGCTCTGCAAGATCAACAGGCTTTATTGATTAAAAAAGGAAGATGGATTTCACCTGATGACGTCATCCGTGCGCCGGCTACCATTCCTTCATCCTGTTTCGCTCTCCAAATGGCATTGAACGATTCAGATTAGATTGCCGAATGAATAGAAGGTAGAGCGTAGCCGCCTGTGGCCCGGGCTGCCTGTTACGACTCCAGTACGGCGCACGGATGACGTCATACACACGCCGCTTTGATTTTAAAAGATATAAATATAAAAAATATAACCTTGGATGTCTGGGGGACAGTGATTGGCCTCCATGTTCTGAATGCTGGCGTACCATAAAGAACAAATTATGAACAGTTTAGTTTGTGCCTTCAAGTCGTTGCCCATACGAAGACGTTACTGGATATAACCTAACGGAATATCTTCAGAACGGCTCCAAATGACACTAAACTCAGATGGGTGAGTAGAACATGATGGAATAACGGAAAATCAAGGGCCCAATTTAAAAAAAAAGGCTTTCCCCTTTAAGGTAACAAAGTATTTGTACTTTATTATATTAAATTATACTGAATAATAAATATGAATATAGAATTGTGAAAAGCAGAGATCATATAATTACATTGAAAATTAGTTGGTAAGCAAAAATGAAATGAAATGAAAGGTTAAAAAGATCTGAATGTGGCCTTTTTAATGTTTGGTTCAGCCTTTCTCCAATTACAGGTACTGAGGCTGGTAGTATAAGGGGTTATTTGCACTACGGTAGTGACAGTTACAAAAGAAGGAGTAAAAACACAACTTTGCAGAGGGGAGGTAGCCTGGTGAGACCATCCTGATCTCGCGAGCTTTCAAGGTTTCACTCGCAGATCAGTCTGGAGACTCTCCGTT
>NW_015157791.1:0-1230 GCF_000732505.1 Cyprinodon variegatus
GTGAGAACAGCAGAGAGGATCATCAGGGCTCCTCTTCCCTCCATTACAGACATTTCATCCCAGCGCTGCGTGTCCAGAATCCATAACATCATCAGCGACCCCTCACTCCCCCACCATGGACTGTTCTCCCTGCTGCCCTCTGGGAAAAGGCTTTGCAGCATTCGCTGTAGGACCAGCAGGTCCTGGAACAGTTTTTCCCGCTGCCATTAGACTGTTGAACTGTTGAAACTCTAATCAAGTCACAAATCGAGACTCTGCTTCACGCTTGTAAACATGACATTTGCAAAACATGGTGAATTTCCCAATCCCTTTAAATGGAACTCACCTCAGTGTTTTACTGCATTTTGCACCATATTTATTTATTTATTTTGCACTGCTCTGAAACTTCCATATCAATGCCTTTTGAACCATGTCTTTAAACTGGTTTTCTTCTTCTCCTACTCTGGTTACATTTTGATCACTGCTGCACTTTATAAATAGAAATGTTATTTTCACTGCAAAGCTGCTCATTCACTGTTTAAAAGCTGTACGTATCGAAAATTCTTTTTATATAGACTTTGTGTATTTAAAATTAAAATAAGGTTTGTCTAAGTCTAAGAGCTGTCAGATTTAGATAAATCACAACCGATGTCAATTCTCGTCTTAAAGAGTTTATTGTATGAATCTTCTTGATCAGGACCCACCAGATGTAGACATATTTATGTAAAGCATTTCTATGTGTCTACCTTTCACAACATTTGGCAGATTTGAAGAAAGCGTCAGTAGGGAAATTCTCTGAAAATATGTGTTTTGGACAGACACATATTCAACATTCACTCATAATAAATAAATAAATAATAAACTAAAGTCCAACCGAGGTGTAGCTACTTTGGAAAGGTTTTGAATTGATGTTGAAAATACACAGAATAAACAGAGAGCTGATATCTAGGGTCTGTCCCAGTCTAAGAGAATGACTTAAGGAAAATGACCAGAGAACATATTTCCCTCACAGGTATAATGATCTCCTATTGATCACTTATGAGACCGATTATTGTTTTACTGAAATGTTTTTATTATCTTTTCATCAGAGCTTGATGTAGTATCAGCTGACCTCCAGTAGGAGGCGGTGTTGGACAAATGTCACAGCTGCTGTTTGAAGGTTTTTGATGAAAAAAGAAGCTAAAATAAGTAATAAAGCAGCTGTGTTTTGTTCCAATGTAACTGTAGGTGTGGCAGTATTGTAGTGATGAG
>NW_015157792.1:0-1230 GCF_000732505.1 Cyprinodon variegatus
TCTTATATCTTTATAAATATCTTTATTTATTGTGCTTTATAAGAAGTTGGCCCTCTGAGACACACCCCATTCCTTATTTGCATAATAAGGCACAACGACAGGCAGAAATAGTGTTGAAGAAATAAAGAGGGTAAAAAAATACAAAGGAAGAAAAAAAAACAGACAAAAATGTTATATCTTGCACATAAATAAATACTTCAAAAAATAAGTAATAAATAAATGAAGTTGAAGATTATAATGGCCAATAAATAAATATGATAATTATTACAAAGGCGAATAAATAAAGAAGCTAATTAAAAGTGATGCATATATGTCTCACTGTATAAATTAATTTCTACCTACATTTATTTGTTTATTGTGTTTTTGGGGGCAATTAATTGTATGCTTATTTATTGAGCGTTTATTTATTTCTGTATTTAATTTTAAATATGGCAGAGTTGGTCTCCCATATTCTGAATGCCATACACCAGATAATACTGTTGACGTGTTAAATGTGTCTAGAGACATAAAAATAAACCTCATAGATGTTGTTTTCTTTAAAATGCAGTTAAATGTATAGTATGTGTCAGGGAAACAAATTAATGTATGATATTTTTACTCCTGTGAAATTACGTGTGAGTGAGTAGCATTTTTTTTTTTTTTTTAGATAATTTTTGTTGATATACGGATAAATCAAAACTCAAATACTAAATGTAAATAGTCTCATCAGTTTAAATCAAACCATGCTGCTGGCCTACGAGAGGGGCTTTGTCTGTCTGGTATTCCATTTACTTACTACTAGTTTCTTTTTATTTGTTTCTGTTTCATAAGGGACACCATAGGAAATTCCTTTGTTTAACACAATCATTTAATCTGTAAAATAACAATATCGAGCATTTCAGTTTAGAATTTTTTTTTTCTGTTTTTTAATTTTTCAACAGAATATTGATCAAAAACATTAGTAAAATAAAATGTCTCACAAAGCACAAAATTTATTATTTTTTTATTATTATTTTTTTTTTCTCCATTTCAGTCTCCAGACCTGAAAACCTAAATGAGTTGAGTTAAAAACTAGATAACATTAAAAAGGTTCAAGGCCAAACTGGACAGATTGTGTAAGAGTAAGGGTCAGAGTTCCCTCTCATTTTGTGCTTTTACTTTTGCTGTTAAATATCAGTGGAGGAGTTTAAGAGCTCCCCATATATATATATATATATATATATATATATATATATATATATATATATATAT
>NW_015157793.1:0-1230 GCF_000732505.1 Cyprinodon variegatus
TCCGATCATATTATGGTTTCTCTTCAGTTCTTTATGGCTTGCCGTATTCTGTTATTTTTGCTCTTTGCGGCTTTCCATACAGGTTCTGTTTTGTTACTCTATGCCAGGCGTATTTTTCTTAGTTTTAGTAATGATGCTATCCACCTGTGTTTCCTTACATCTTCTCTATGCAAGCTTTCAGTTCCATGCCAGTATTCCTCAGTCCTTCTTCACATCTCCTGCTTCCTTCTTCATCTGTCGCTTTATTCATCCAATTCTTCAAATTAATCAGGCTGCTGCATGTCTGAACTTTGCTCCCAGGCAACAGATCATGAAAGAATCATTTGCTCTAAATCGAGGCTCACAAGAGGAGAAGGTAAAGTCCAGCAGCAGAAGGACGGCCACAGAGAAATGCTTCTATATCCACGGTTTTAAATAACCTTTTTTGCCTTCTTGCTAAAACACATAAAGCTCAGCTGCAGATCAACCAATGATTCACATCCATTCACAACACATGATTTTAAATAAAAGAAAAAGTATCCAAATTAAAATAACCCATAGTTGAAACAATAATATATGATTGTTTTAAGGTTAGAGACTGTTCCATTAATTTGATGCATGCATCTCATTGTTGAAATTTTTTTTCTTCCTAATGATAATATTTCCCTTTTATTGAATTGAATATGGGGCACTAATAGTTTTCCATACTGGTTCAGTCCAACTGGTCCTGTTTATAGTCCTGCCTGTGTGATACTACCATTACTAAGCACATGGTTTCAGCACCACCACTGATCTCTATTTATTCACTGCATGGCTGAGAGGGTGTTGGTAGGACACGGTGCTGTGAAGTCACCATCTGCCATATTGGTACTCCCTAGTTAGACCAGTTGGAATCAACACTCTGCGCCCTTCAGCATCGAACAACGATGATGTTCTCATTTTCAGGGGAATTAGAGACTTTTAAGATAAAGTTAAACATCACTTTGACACAGACTGGCTGTTTTATAACATCAGTAGATTAACTTAGAAAAAATAAATAGACAGAAAATATTGTTCAGTATGAAGTCTATAAATGTAATTTAACATAAAATAATATAACACAGGGACCCCTTTTTCATCATTCTGCTTCATTCTATCTCTATTCTCCCACTCTGCAAATCTATTAGTTCAATCTCTAACGTTCTGCTCTCTCTGCTTTTTCTCATAGTAGCTTCATCTGGTCTGTTCCTGTTTGGCTGTGACTCCATCCTG
>NW_015157794.1:0-1230 GCF_000732505.1 Cyprinodon variegatus
TGTGAAAGTTAAAAGGATAACAAAATTCTAAATGAAAGGTTCCATAAGCACATTCAGATATCCCTCTTAAAGAGGTTGTTGAAGCACATCAAAGAGTGGAATACTGGTCAGTGGCTTCCTTTTTTTAACGGAGGATCTCGGTGATATTTCATACCTATTTCTAGGGGTGTAAATCACATCCATCATGGCGATTCGATTCAGTATCGATTTCCTGACCCAGCAATTCGATTATTTTCCATACTCAAGAATACACCACGATTCGATTCGATTAATCGGTAAATTTTTTTTTTTTTATATATATATTTTTATATATATTTTTTATATATATTTAACACCTTACAGGCTAAACAAAGTTTCAAGGTTGAAATAAATCAATGACAGCTGTAATATCGTTATGCATTTTTTTTTTTTTTTTTTTAGAAACAACAGAAAATAACAGAAGTAGAAAAGTTGCATCAAAACATACTGCAAAAATACTGCAGAAAATCAGTGCAATGAGTGCAATTCAATACCTCGGCTCCAGACGTTCCGGCCCCCTTGAGAGACGCTCCGCTGCACCTCTCCCAAACTGTAGCTGACTGCAAACAGTGCCGCAGACAGGAAGCCGGCTTGTTTTGTTTTTATAGCCGAAATTGCGGAAAACAACTCGTGAAGTTTGACCCGCTAGAAGAGCGAGGTGCGTGAGAACGCTGGGACCCTTTTCCCACCTGGATCTCCGCTCTTTTTGGCCCTCATGTCCCTCCGTCGTCGGACTAAACTCGCCCCCACTTCCTCGCCGCCTCGGCCGTGTCTAGACCCACAGTGTGTAGCACAGACCACGCTTCAATATTAAGCATAATTAAAAAATGTCTGTGTCAAGCTCACTGCAACACACTGCTGTAAGAGTATAACCAGGAAGCGAGGTAGGAGGGCAAAATAGAGTTAGCGCCACCGCAGCTCGGGAGGGAGAATTACGCCCAGGAGCAAATGGATAAAAATAGACCGGAGAACAAAAAAAAACATGAATCGATACTCTTGCAGACGTATCGATGCATCGGATCGCCGGCTGTTGGATTGATGCATTGATACAAAACGATTATTATTGACACCCCTACCTATTTCCGCTTATTCTTCTCAAGTAAACAAATGCTGGATGACTGAAATCCAAGCATTATCTTGATTGCCAATACAGTGCATAAGGAAGCTTGAACATCTTATAATTTAATCAAGACTAACCTTTTAAAAGCTACA
>NW_015157795.1:0-1230 GCF_000732505.1 Cyprinodon variegatus
TTGTAGTCTTCAATAAGATTTCTGCCAATACATTGTTGTTTCTGAGCGCAGGTGAAAAACTCAGAGCGGAAGCACTGTTGGTTTTTGGGTTGTGTAGTTTTTTTTACTCGCATATTAGTGTAGGCTTCAAGGAAAAAAACTACTGTGGATACCCAGCTGATAGTCCTACTAAATAGACTGTTAGAATATGAATTATGGCAAGGAAAAAAGCAGCCAAGTAAAGAAAAACAAGTGGCCATCATTACTTTAAGAAATGAAGGTCAATCAGTCCAAAAAATTGGCAAAACTTTGAAAGCGTCCCCAAGTGTAGTCGCAAAAACCATCAAGTGCTACAAAGAAACTAGCACACATGAAAGGGAGAGCAAGAGTCCCCTCTGATGCGGAGGGAGGAGAAGTTCATCTGAGTCACCAGCCTCAGAAATCACAGGTTAACAGCAGCTCAGATCAGAGACCAAGTCAATGCAATGCCACACAGAGCTCTAGCAGCAGACACATCTCTAGAAAAACTGTTAAGAAGAGACTGTGTGAATCAGGCCTTCATGGTAGAATAGCTGCTAGGAAACCGCTCCTAAGGATTGGCAACAAGCAGAAGAGACTTGCTTGGGGTACAGAACCCAAGCAATGGACATTAGACCAGTGGAGATCTGGGCTTTGGTCTGATGAGTCCAACTGTGAGATCTTTGGTTCCAACCATCGTGTCTTTGCATGATGCAGAAAAGGTAAACGGATGGACTCTAACTGCCTGGTTCCCATTGTGAAGCATGGAGAAGGAGGTGTGATGGTGTGGGGGTGCTTTGCTGGTGACACTGTTGGGGATTTATTCAAAATTGAAGGCAAACTGAACCAGCATGGCTACCACAGCATCTTACAGCAGCATTCATTCCATCTAGTTTGCGTTTAGTTAGACCATCATTTATTTTTCAACAGGACAATGACCCCAAACACTCCTCCAGGCTGTGGAAGGGCTATTTGATCAAGAAGGAGAGTGATAGGGTGCTGCACCAGAGGACCTGGACCCGGACAATCACCCAATCCAGATGGTTTGGGGTGAGCTGGACCACAGAGGGAAGGAAACAGGGCCAACAAGTGCTCAGCATCTCTGGGAACTCCTTCAAGACTGTTGGAAGACCATTTCAGGTGACGGCCTCTGGAAGCTCATTAAGAGAATGCCAAGAGTGTGCAAAGGAGTGATCAAAGCAAAAGGTGGCTACTTTGAAGAACCTAGAATAA
>NW_015157796.1:0-1230 GCF_000732505.1 Cyprinodon variegatus
CTGCCAAAAGAACTCCTTGTGGCTGTCCTCCAGCATAATTATTATTGTTTTATCACTCAATAGACCACATTTGAGAAGTGACTAAACTAATTGTTTTGTTGTTGCCAGATTCTTTATGTTTATGCATTTAGCAGATGCTTTTATCCAAAGCGACATATAAAGTAGACACAATGTTACAATGAGGTAGTGTCAGATTGTACATAGGTTTAAATAGGACCCAAAGGCAGAAACAGAAGCAGAATTTGTGTCTTGCATGTGTCATGAATTTATCTAAGGCTCGGACCCACATGCAGTGAAGCCAAACAGAGAGACACAGAATAAAAGTTCAACGGGTTTTATTGAAGAGATATGAGCTCGGTGCAGAGTTTCTCCGAACTCTGCTCAGCCGGAACTGAAAGACGAGGGGAAGACAGACTGTTAGTTCAGGCTCAGTGCGAAATATGATTCGTTGATCTTGAAGGAGAGGATCTGTTTATTGATTCACGTTTCCAGAGAAGTGGAGAATCCTTGACTCCAATCTGTGTGTTGGTTAACCAGAGTTTGTCTGATTCGGTGGAGGGCGGAACAGGGTTTACCCAGAACTCGGACAGTGAAGATGGACGGAGACACTGGTTGCCACTCAGATTTCCTGTGGTACTTGAATGGGTCGTGGGGAAGATGATTTCCATGCTCAGAGAGAGATTTCAACGATATCTAAGGTGACTGGATCCAAACCTCCTGTTTGAATCCGTAGCTCAGTTTAAGGCTCAGTTGATCCGTCCTGGGAGAGGCGGTCCGAAAAGGTCCAGTTTGCCGGAAGGCTTCCTGCAAAAAGGAAAATACAAAACAAAGTTGAATCTCAGGGAGACATGCACTCAGTCTAATTCAATGAGATCTCAGCTTGGCTACAGCACAAAAAACTCGCAATACAAAAACTCAGATTAGACTCAGAATAAACAAAGCTTGGCTAGAGTATCCCAAACTGTCAAACACTCTGGCGTCGAGGTAGTGGCAACCAGCAGCTTAAGAGCAGTCCGGTAATGAGGTAACCGTCTGCAGGTGTGTGAGGAGGCGGACTGGAACCAGGCGCCTCCTGGTGGTGGAAGGGAGAACAACACAAAGAAAAAACAAACAGACAAACACAAAGACTGGTGTCCTGACAGCATGTTTAATAATCCAAAGAGGCAACAGAAGCAAAAGTCCACAAACGAAATTCAATTACACCAAAATCAGGGAAAACACACATTAAGG
>NW_015157797.1:0-1230 GCF_000732505.1 Cyprinodon variegatus
TAAACTTATTGTTTAATATTAACATAAGACTATCTGCTGGATTGAACTCACATCTTTATCAACCTTTATACGTCCCCACTGCCCTCTTTGTAAACATCTTCTATGGTATTTCAGTGTTTTCCACAGGATTTTAGGAGACTGTGGTGGGAGAGTCTCTGATCCTCGGGGGTTTTCATGTGTCCACATTTTTAAGCGTGGTGTATCCCACGTTTTTTTTTACATTTACCCTTGTTTTACGTTATTCCATCATGTTCTACTCACCCATATGAGTTTAGTGTCATTTGGAGCCGTTCTGAAGATATTCTGTTAGGTTATATCCAGGTAACGTCTTCCTATGGGCAATGACTTGAAGGCAAAAACTAAACTATTCATAATTTATTCTTTATGGTACGCCAGCATTCATAACATGTAGGCCAATCATACATTTTTAAATGTATATTTTTTTAAAAACAAAGCGGCGCGTGTATGAAGGCAGTGGGAAACACTGTATTTTAGATCTATAGATCCATCCAGCTGGTCAAAAGGATCACCAGCTTAAAGAGCATAAATACACCTTTAAGGTCAAATAACATCCACAGAACATCTAGAGTGGTAAAAGAATAACAGTATATAAAGGTTTTATACATAGAGGAATCTAAAATATTTCAATATTTACTTCTGGTTATGATGCAAACTTGGACATGAAAGGATTTTGCACCAGCAGTAATCGTAGTAAACATGTGACATGGAGCTGAAAAATGGCTTCCTCTCAAAGTTTTATTTTAAAGCCCTATATGGCTTCCTCTCAAAGTTTTATTTTAAAGCCCTATATATATATATATATATATATATATATATATATATATATATATATATATATATATATATATATATATATATATATATAAAAGACGACAATGAAGCCAAACGTTTGGTCGTCGGTGCCGTCCTGAGGAAGCAAAGGGGAGCATCGCTTTCATTCCTCACATGTCTAATTAATGTCAGAGGTGCCAAAATTATAAATGTTTGTTCATGTAAAAATAAAAATCCTACCATTTAAAAACACTTTTGTAGAACTTTTTTACTAAAGTTTTTACTAAAGACTAAATATAGAAATAAACATAATGCAGGACCAAGGACAGTTGGTTTAAACCTCATACTGGTTACTGCACTACTCTATTGAAGGAAGAGTTTTCTGCAATTCTGGATGATAACTTCCTTATACTTAATTTTCTTAGCTTTATAACTGAT
>NW_015157798.1:0-1230 GCF_000732505.1 Cyprinodon variegatus
AAAAAAAAAGTTTTTATACTTAAAGTCTACTTAAACATCTGCAAATAAATTTTAATTACACAAACAAAAAATAGTGGTAAAATTCTCTTATTATTAAGATCAAATCAGAAAAATATACAAAATGACTTATTTATGCAGAAGAAATCAATTTCTGAATATCTTTTATGATATATAATCATTTTTATATCCTTTGATTCGATTATCATCATAAATGATTTAATATATATCATTATATAAAAAGTCCCATATGCCCTGTCCTATGGCAAGTCCAGCTCTGTGCTAGATAGTGACATTCCCTACCGTTAGGGAAGAGAAAAAGTAAAAATAAGCAGTTTACCTTAAGAAAAGCATAAATCAGTCCTAACATGGTCTGTCATTACACAACATTACACACCACATCAAATATACATGCAATATTCAATATGGTAACTGATAATCTTTAAGTTAGGATTTCCATGTCCCTACAGGTCAGGTAATAATTAGACCTGGGTATGAATAGAAAAAACAACCCCCCAACTATTTGAGTGATTAAATAACTGTGTGATTTCTTTGATTGACTGATTTAAGTTATTCTATGGAAGATAAATGATGCAGGTGAGCTGCTTTTTATATTAGGTCAGGCCAGTATCTGTGATATTGATATATTTACCTGATGATTTAAAGCATGAAGGTGTGACAAAAAAGGCAAAAACATCACAATTGTTTAGTCGAGCAAAATCTGTTGACAGCAACTCATGTGAGAGCCCTTTTAGATGTACTTAAAACACACTATGAAAACAAAAAAAGTGTCATGATGGGAAATTGGCAGAGTCTAAAGTGAGTGCACAGCCCCAATGAATCTGGATAAGTGCAATGTAGATAGATTAGACATATTTAAGAACTTTGAAAGTCATCAAGATAATGTTGATTGCTGTTTAAAATGCATAGATTTCAAATGGAAAGGCATCTTATCTCAAAATTAAAACATTGCTGTATTTGTCACTGGGTGGTTTACATCTGTGAAGAACACGGTGCAAACCGAGGATCATCAAGAATTATTTTCAGTCACAGACCATGAAATATTTACCTTAAAGAAAAGATTTTACAATGAACTGCTTGGTTACAATTTTAAACCAACCGAGCATCAGCAACGGGAGGAGGAGAGATGGCAGCTTGAAAGAGTATTCTAATGGGCCAATCTACCAACTGAAAGTTGTCGGTGCCGTTTAAAGAAAGAAAAATAACTATATT
>NW_015157799.1:0-1230 GCF_000732505.1 Cyprinodon variegatus
GTTTTCAGCTGAATAGAAGGGTCATGAGAATTCAATGTATGGACAAATTTTTTAAATTCTTGTTTTGATTCCGTCCAAATCCCCCACACATCATCCAAATATCGCAAATAGTACAGTGGTTTTCGATCACATTTCAGAAATGCTTCTTTTTCCCAATTTGCCATAAAAATGTTTGCGTAAGCTGGGGCAAACTTCTTACCCATAGCCGTCCCTTTAATTTGTAAATAATATTTTTGGTCAAAAACAAAATCATTCCTAGTCAAATTTATTTCCAGCAACCTCAACAATTCCTCGTCCGGCCGGTTTGGATCCGGATTTCTGTCAAAGATTTCCTTTACACAACGGATACCTGCTTGGATAGGGATGTTGGTGTATAAGCTGTCCACGTCCATAGAGAAGAAATAGAATTTGGATGGAATTGTCAAGCCCTTGACAAATTCCACAAAATGATAGGTGTCCTTGACATAAGCAGGGTGTTTAGTGGCCAATGGGTTCAGAAAAAAGTCCAAATACTCTGCAGTAAAGTATGTTTCACTTCCACAGTCGGAAACTATTGGTCTTCCCGGTGGAATCTCAAAGGGGACTGTCCATTTTTGTGGTTCTTTATGAATTTTGGGTAAGATGTAGAATCTCCTCTCTCTCGGTTCTACATTACCCACCAAGTATTGTCTCTGTTTCTCATTAATGAATTTTTTCTTTTTTAGTGATTCAATAATCTCGGCCACCATAGGAATAGTATCTCTGTATATGGGTTTTTCTAGTCTTTTATAATAGGTTTTATCATGAAGTTGTCGTTCCACCTCTAATTTATACTGTTCCCTACTCATGATGACAACTGCTGAACCTTTGTCAGCAGGCTTGATGACTATGTGTTTTTTATGCTGCAAGTCACGTAAGGCTTTTACTTCCTCTGATGAGATGTTATATTGTTCATGAATTGCTTTGTAACACTTTTTAAATATTTGCACATCATTTTCAATCAAAGTTTGTATTTCTTGAGGCAAAAGATTTAGTGAGGGTGTCCAATGCGAAGGACCCGTAAAGGGTAACAAAACCTGGTTACTTGAAGATCTGTAATAGGTTGCCAGTTTGATTTTCCGATGATAACTTTGTAAATCCATTTCAAGACGAGTCTTCTGTCCCCGGCCTATGTCTAGAGTTGGAATAAAGGATAGGCCCCTTCGCATAAGATTATGTTGCGGTTTGGTGAGTTTAAAGTTTTTTGCCAAC
>NW_015157800.1:0-1230 GCF_000732505.1 Cyprinodon variegatus
AATATCCTCTAATATTAACTTTCAAGAAATGTTAATGGTGTCGGATGCAGGCAAGTCCTGTAACCCAAGAGTTGTTGGTTCAATCCCTGGCTCTGACTTTCAATGTCATTACACTAATTAACCAACATTTTGGTCAAAGTATTGGTTTGCCCTTTTATCAATAAAGATTTGTAAAAAAAAGAACTACCAGATTAGATTGTTGTTTTAACCAAAAGATTGGTTGGAAACATAACTACCAACCGGGTTGATAAAATTCAACCTATTTTATGGTTTTTGACTAAAGTAATCTGTTTTTAGGGTGTTAGGGTTAGAATACACAGTGCTTACAACTCTTGCCTGATAGCCTCTAGCATTTCTTTCTGTCACTTATCAAAACACATGAAAATTACAAAAGTGGTGACAAAAAGATAAATGCTTTTCTAGCTGATTCAAGACCCTCCTGATTAAAACTCTTCATCTTTTAATATAGAACTATTTTTTTTTTTTCATAAAAACAGCAATTACATTTACTCCATTTAAATCCTGACAGGAACCGATAAGCAGTTCAAGAGACAGACTTTGATAAGAAAACATGTGGCATTGTAGTTCCTATGATACCCCAATCTATATTTCACACTGGCGAGAGCAATGAACTTGCAAATAAAGCTAATTCTACTTTAGAGGGTTTTGCCAATTAAATACCAAAATACTTCCTATAAAAGTGCTGAGCAGTAATACACTGCAATTTAAATTTCAGTCAATTTTTCTTAAAATAAGTGCATTTTTTTCTTGAATTGGAAAATTAGAAAAGATAAGAGAGACACTTTAATAATGCAATCAGACAATTTACATTTAGAATAAGAAAAAACAACTGAAGTCTCTTATTTCAACTGCACTGCTTATCTAAAAAATACTTATTCCTCTGGTTGATAATCTCATTTACCTACTCGAGTTTAGGCTAAAAACACTTATTTTAAGAAATGTTTTTTAATTTTTTAGATTGTTTTCGCAGTGAATGGTCCAGAACCCTTCTATCGGACAGGTTATATCAAATGGGAGCTTCTATAGTGCATTTCAATGTAATTCCTATATTTCTGCTGTATAACTGCACAGTTTGCTTCAAAAAAGTCCTAAACTACAATATTATATAGATATTAATCAAAAGTTTTATCTTGGTATGTTGTTATATCTGTTTGTTAGGATAAGGATAGGAAGACAAGTCTGCAATTGATATGATGCATTAATATCTGC
>NW_015157801.1:0-1229 GCF_000732505.1 Cyprinodon variegatus
GTCTAAGAAATGTGAAAGAATACTACTTTTTTTTAAATCTGCATATTGCAAAAGAATATTTAGCCCTTTGTATTATGGAAAGTTCCTCTTGATACGCATTGTCAAAGTTGAGCGGGCTGCAGACCGGTTTTGATTGAGGGTGTGCAATTTTAAACGACGCACATTGTTCTTACTGAACGCTTAGTTTAGGGGCACCCAAATTACTCTGTGGAGTAAAAAATATTGAGGTATGTCCTTTCTTAGCCTCACAGGCTCCAAACGAAGGTCATTGGAGATAAGAATGAGTTAAACAGCCTCATTCATGGCATGAAGTTTGAGGAGACCCATCTGGCCAGTGAAAGATATTTTAACCTACCAGGAAATGGCCCCAATGAACTCAAATTGTTTTTAGTCCAAATGTTCAATTGAGAGAAAGTTCTTTATGCAGGGGGTGGGTTGGTTCCCCTGGGGGGAGTGTGTGTTGGGATTTTTTTAAGGTATAAATTTATGTACTGAGGTTGCCTCAGTCAGAGCTCTATCTCTCTGTCCGAGGACGTTAAATAAATTCTAAATTTTTTTTTCTTGCAAGAAATGCTTCTGCCTCATCTGCTAAACTCTGCAACGCCATAGATGTTGAGCAAAAGAACACAAACTGCAAAGTTTGTCTGAAAAATGTCGGTACTATCCAAAGAAACACACCCAACCTCTACCACCTGCAGCAAAGCCTCAATGTTGCGCAAAAATGTTTGCAAGAAAGGAAACATTTTTCTCCTGTTCAATGAGACATTGTTGAATGTTTAAAACTGAATGGGTACAAGAGTTTTATATTTCATTGAAAGTAATATGTTGATTGATTGATTGACTTTATCTCCCTGTGGAAAAATTGAGTGGTAGCACATCTATACTTTGCTCCAAAATGCACCTCTTCAGAATGTAAAAAATTGTAAAATGCCCCCTCTATTTGGATCTTTGTGTTCGGTGTTATCATAATAAAACCCCAAAAAGAAATCCTTTTTTTTTTTTTGTTGGACAGGTTTTTGTTGGACATAACCTAACTAACTTTTTTTTTTTTTTTTGAAGCAGGATCACTGCACAGAGTGTTTACATGGTTATTTATATAGATGGATGTTTATATTTATGTATATATTTATTGCATTGGGTGTCAAATATAGGAAAAAAAAGGTTATTGCACATGGTATCAAACAGTAAATTGCACATTATAAATTGTACAAATTATTGCAGTTTTAGTG
>NW_015157802.1:0-1229 GCF_000732505.1 Cyprinodon variegatus
AGGCTAACTCACACCACATGATTTCTGGATGATAAATTATCCCAGAAAGGTTTGCGACAAAACATAGTATTGTCATTCGCTTTAGATCCAAAGTCCTCCTACACTGCAGCTGTCACTTTCCACTTTTAGTAGACGTGGATTATTAAAATTAATCGTGCAATTAATTGATTTGTTTATTGTGACCGGCCTACTTGTCCCGCCCACTGAGTTTGAAGAGCGAAGTTGACAGATAAAACATTTTATGATAAATCTGCTGCCATGAAATAATGTGAAATAATGAAATGTATATCTAAAAACATTTATTAAAACATTTTTTATGCTTCTTTGTAAAAGATGTATTTAATTTATAATTCATAATTTAGTTCTACATATTTTTAGATGTATATCATAAATACATTGTATATTTAGTTATTTAATGGTAGATTTGTTTATTTTACATTTACATCCATTATTTAATGTTTAGTTTTATTTTGTTCCCTCTAAGCCTCCGTACATCAAATTCACAATTTAAAAAAAACTATGATTGTTGACCGCCACGTGTTTATCGGTTCATTTTATGAGATTTCTGTAAAATATGCTGAGGATGAGCAGATCCTGGATCATTTAGGCTCACGTCTGCCTGTGGTGTCTGTTTCTCCTCCCAGCTGTGGTGTACGTGATCGACAGCTGCCACAGAGACCGACTGATGGAGGCGCACAGCGAGCTGGCCAAACTACTGACGGAGAAGGAGCTGCGCGACGCTTTGCTGCTCATCTTTGCAAACAAGCAGGTGCTCAGATATGTGGAAGCATATTTATGCTTGGCCTAATTGTGAGATAAAATGTTTTGAGTGTGCCTTTTCTCTCCTAAATAGGGGTGATCTTTAGAAATCTTGTACCAGTCTTTATGCTGGAGTTAATTTATGTAGGGAGTTAACCTATAATGCCAAATGTATCATATTTGATACGTACGGTTTCTGCAGTGTTTTGCGTCTGACACCTTTTGCATATTTTAACGGTAAAAACTTTGCTCAAAATCCTATTGTACACAATCAGATATACCTGATAACAGAGGGCAGAAGACTACGCAAAAAATAATCTTGACTTATCGCATAGTAAAAAATTATTAATATAAAAAATGTATTTCTGTTTTTTCTTTTTACATATTTTGTTAAAAGGGCAAATAAGGAATTCAAACCAAAAAAAAGTAAATTTCTTTTGTTTTATTCTTGGATCGGGCTTTAAAGGGTT
>NW_015157803.1:0-1229 GCF_000732505.1 Cyprinodon variegatus
GGTGGTACACAGTGTTAGTTTCCTACAAAAAACATATTTGCTTTCAAACCAAAGTATTTTCTCACAATTTTAGTTGTAAACAAAAAAACAATTTAAACTTGTTTTCATCCTTGTCTCAGCAATAGCTGTCTTCATGACATTCTTCATTAAAGCCCAGAGTTGCAGAGGTCACTGCCAGTAGATTTCCCGTTAATGCTGTCATTTACATGAGCTCTAAATCCCTGCTGCTCCTCCAAAGGTTGCCTAGGCTGCTTTTCTGGTTAATACTATCCTTGCATATCAATGCAGTTGGTACATCATCTATTGTTGCTGTGGGTTCCATTTCATAAAGCAGGTTAACGGAAAGTTTTCTAAACCTTAAATCAGGGAAACTATGAGTTTCCATTTCACAAAGAGATTTTACTCCACCTCTGTTTCTGTTACCATATGATTTGTGATAACATCTTAGACAGCAAATGCACAGTCAAACAGTCACTTGGTATTTACTACATAAGGTGATTTTCAATGCTGTAATACTTTATCTTCGCCTGCTGACAGGTGAGCTTCTGCCCTGTGAGATTGCCCTGAAATTTAATAAATTGATTTACTACCATTCAACCAGGAAACTAGTTTCCCCCTGTAATGTTATCACGATTAGAACAGTCTATGGCAGGCTGTTTTGACATGTATTAGTTTGACTAAATATATATTATGATATCTGAAATACATATAATTTTCCTTGTCAAAATGAACATTTCAAACAAATGACAGTCTTAATAAAAAAAAGTTCAGATCTCCTTTTTCCTATTGGTATTGGTCTTTACTTGTAAAATTTTAATGAGAAAGAAATGTATGGCAGGTATAAATACATATTCTATCAAGCTGATATGTCAAAACGATTATTTAGAATGTGTAAACATTTCTAGGTATATAAAACTTAATTCTGTACAATTTTGTTTTTGTTTTTGGCTTTCTGAAATTTAGTTTCTGCTGGCAAAACTGTAATTTAAAACCTCATTATTAGTTCTGACAGTTAGTAGAGTGCCCAAAAAATGTACTAAAGTAAGAGTAGCACTACTAACTACTTAAAAAGTAAACCTCAAGTAAGAGTAAAAAAGTAAATGATAAAAAGCTACTAGACTATTAAAGTACTGAGTAACTATATCCATCCATCCATCCATCCATCCATCCATCCATCCATCCATCCATCCATCCATCCATCCATCCATCCATCCATCCATCCATCCATC
>NW_015157804.1:0-1229 GCF_000732505.1 Cyprinodon variegatus
TGCTGTACTTCGGTGTTTGCGGAGGGTCAGGCGAAGACGGCAACCTTTCGTGGATGTTTATAGTTGTTCTTCTTCTGTTTTGTGTTGGTTGGCAAGCAACTTCCGGAGGGGCATTACCGCCAACTACTGGAATGGAGTGTGAATGGGGATGTGCAGCCAGACGGAGATGACGCGTTCTGCTCATGTGCTCTTGTTATCAGAGAACCGAGCCAGGGAAAAACTGAGCCAAGCACACCTCTGGAACTGGTCTGCAGTTAGCTCGGTTGATTGTGTCTAGCTCGGTTCAGTTCAGTTTGCTTTCCATTTACACACGATAAGTTATCTCAGTTACTGAGCCCGGACCGGTCTCGGCACGGTTTTTCAAGGGTAGTGTAAATGGGGTAATACTCTATAATGCACCTGTTTGAGGGCATTAGCTGCATAAATACACCAGTCCACCCCATACAATCAGTATTTATCCAGCTACTAACATGGCCAAAACCAAAGAGCTGTCCAAAGACAGTAGAGACTAAATTGTAAACCTCCACAAGGCTGGAAAGAGCAAGCAGCTTGGTGAAAAAAGGTCCACTGTTGGAGCAATCGTTAGAAAATGGAAGAAGCTAAACATGACTGTTCATCTCCCTTAGACTGGAGCTCCACACTGCAAAAACGATCTAGAAATAAGTACAAATTTCTTAAATTAAGTGTATTCAACCTTAATTTGAGCAGGTAAATGAGATACTTTGCAATTGGAAGTAGTTTTAGACTTAAAATAAGATAATTAGATAATATGCACTTGAAATAAGACAATGGAATTGTTATTTCTTATTTTAAGTGTAAATTGTCTTTTTCCATTGGCAAAATGTCTCTTTTACCTCCTCAATTCAAGAACAAATGCACTTATTTTAAGAAAAAATTGACTTATCTAGATTTAGATTTTTTGCAGTGCATGCAAGAGCTCACCTCTTGTGGTCTAAATGATCCTAAGAAAGGTGAGAAATCAGCCCAGAACTACAAAGGAGGAGCAGGTCAATGACCTGAACAGAGCTGGGACAACCGTTTCCAAGGTTACTGCTGGTTAAACACTAAGACATCATGGTTTGAAATCTTTTTTTTTTTTAAATCTGTATTAGAAGAACATAAGTAAATCTTTAAAAAAAAGGCTGGATGCTGGCTGTAATGATAATGTGCAACAAAATAGGGACTTCAAAAACAGAAGTGCAACATCAGTCTGAACAACTGCTGCGCCT
>NW_015157805.1:0-1229 GCF_000732505.1 Cyprinodon variegatus
TAATATATATTTTAGATGTGAAAGATAAATATTTAGACTTTAATAATGAGTAAAGATGTTTCGTTTGTCATCGGATTGGTGACGTATTTCCACCCTGGGGTGCAAAGATCTTTGCCCATAGACTCGTTAAAAGCTGTACATGTGCAGTAGCTCCTCTTCAATGCAAATCATTCATCCTGGGGAGCAGCTCTCCCGCACCCAAAGCTGAAAGCAACTTTATTTGTACACCACATCCCGCCAAAGCGCTGACATCACACTTGTCTGTAATGAATTGTGGCTAATTGACAGTTTTATGTAATTGTTTGGCAACAAGGCTTGGCTGTCAGGTTTTGTGGAGGTTGTTAGAGGAACCAAATGCAGAAATGGAAGCTGAGATGATTTCTTGTGGAGTTAATAACAAATGGTGGCAACAGAAGCTTAAATCCTGAAATAACTAACCAAACACAGGAACCAGAGCAAAGGGGAACACATAGGTTAAATTTGAACTCATAGGCTGCATCCTCCAAGGATGTGGTCTACCTGGACTGGGTCCTTCAAAGTCCATGAAAATCAGGACATCGGAAGAGGTTAGCTATGAGTTCAAACAGCTCTGGGCTTCTGCGCCTTTCACCGCCATACGGTATGTCGCTTAGGCAATGAACAGCACTCCAGCAGTGAAAGCTGTACCACACCAGCGGGAGGAGGCACTAAAACTGGACAAAACTGAAATGAGGAAAACTCTGAGGAGAGTCAACCCAAGGAAGGTCCCTTGCCCTGGTAAAATACCTGGGCGGGTGTACAAGGAGTGTGCAGATCAGCCAATCCATAGTGCCAGCATGCTTTAAGTCTGCCAACATCATTCCGGTGAAGCGATTTTCGGCCCCTGGCATTTTTCCATCTACACCGAATCACCCTCCTCCCATAAAATTGAAGCACAGTCTAATGCGTCTTTGCATTGTGGATTAACCGATCTTCAAGCTTCACACGACAACCATCACCAAGACTTCTATAATGTGGTTTCACTGGCTTTGGTTATTAACATGGACGTGACAGTGGCTTCTGCTGTGTAAACTTCCACACTTGCACTTCCACACTTTCTACTATTTGACCTGAATCTTCTCCGCTCCCCTTTATTCTTTTTGCCAACTCTGTCCAGGATTTTTAGGGAAAGGACACTGACACAAGAGGGCAACAGAGAGCAAATAAATACATAAGAACTAAAATGCAACTAGAAAACACCTGGAATTACT
>NW_015157806.1:0-1229 GCF_000732505.1 Cyprinodon variegatus
TAAGTTCTTGACAAGTTACGCATAAGTCAGGCAAAAGTTACTCATAGGTTTTGGATAAGCTAGACACCACGAGTTATGAGTAATTTACACTTAACGTATGTCAACGATCAGATAACTTATGCCTCAAGTATGAGCACACGCTGGCATATGTTGAGAAATTTAAAAACTTCAAAATTAATAGCATACCTCACCGTCCTCATAACATACAAAATGTACCCTTAACTTATCCAACGTATGCCAGCGTTTTTGTACTTCAGGCATAAGCTGATCTAAATCGTCAACGTGTGACAGGGGGCCTTAGAAGGAAAGTATTCAGCAGTTGATCATAGAAATGTATGTATTATTAATTACTAATGAATGCTAATTATGTGTTCTGTGTGTTGTATACACAGATTTATTCCCAACACAAGCGAAAGGTATTTGCTTGAATTTTGTGGTTGAATCTACAGAAATCCTCATACCGAGCATGCATGCAGTTGAAGCAAAAATATCTCTTTTTACAAGAAGAAACCCCCAGCAGAGAAGGCTCCAGGTGCCAGAGTCCAGGTGCCATCTAAGTACAGAGCTGACCTTCCTGTTTAGCTTGTCCAACCGTTTCCTCTCCACCCCAGAAAGCTATTGCTCCAGCAGACTAGACCACAGAAGATAGCTAATGCCACAACAGAGTCAAAGAAGGTCTTCAGGAGTTCACCCCAAAAAAAATCTCTGACTCTTCTTGAAGAGAGCATCAGGGAGTCCAGTCCAGTTTACTATTTAGAGTAGTAGCCATTCAAAATTTCCCCACTTTCCTTGGCTGGTCTCCTAAGATTCCTTTTTTAAACATCAATTTTTGTACTAAAATATTCTTTCTGTCATGATTTGTGGACATTAAGATCTAAAGAGAAGCGTCATCTCCTGGTCAGACCCTGTAATTCAGTGAAAAGGTGGAGTCAGAGTAAGAAGATATGCACACCACAGGAGAAGGAGTGAAAAAATCAAAATCTTGATAAGTCATTTTTTCTTAAAATAAGTGCATTTGTTCTTGGATTAAGGAGGTAAAACAGACATTTTGCCAATGGAACAAGACAATTTGCATTTAAAATAAGAAAACAGAATTGCATTGTCTTATTTCAAGTGCATTTTATCTAAATATCTTATTTTAAGAGTAAAAATGCTCATTCCATTGGCAGATCATCCTATTTACCAACTCAAATTAAGGGTAAATACACTTAATTTAAGAAATTTTACTT
>NW_015157807.1:0-1229 GCF_000732505.1 Cyprinodon variegatus
TTTTTCCTTATTTAATGTGCTTGGCATTGTAATACCGTAACTGAAAGACAATACATGTTGTGGTAGAGACAATTAAAGAAGTGTGTGCAATGTGTGAAAGGTGCAAAAACCCAAATTATATGCTGTTTAAATGGTTGAAAAATAAACTTTCAGTGGCTATGACCAACGACTCATTGACCTGCTTCAACCCACGTCAAAGCTACGCTAAAATCGCCTTCAAACAGCTTGGCTCTGTTCGGCATTCTTTTGGAAACACCAGACCCCCGTTAAACAGCTAATCTATATGATACCCTTAAAGGGAACATACGTACGATCTAACAAACCGAAACAGCTCTGATAGTATTCAACAAACATGGCACAGTGCTGGTGAGAAAGATTCGGATGGACTAAAGGGCGCATCAATAAATCACACTGACCATCCCCTGGCTCCCTCCATGTTGGTCTCCACTTTTCTGATTTCTGTCGTATCATCAACGTGAGGCCACACACTTTATTTTTTATTTCAATTAGTAAAATTGTTTCAAAATATTCATCATAGCTAACAATTTGTCAAGCATTGCTCATACATTGTTTGATGATATTTAGTGTCTAAGTCATTTTGTAAGGGTTGATAGGTAAAATTTTCTCACACCGATAAGTCCATTTCCATTTATCAAGACCAGGCAGTTTATAACTTCCCCTACTTTACATATTTGGCTACCCAGGTTACCCTGGCTTCCTGTGTACTTCTGGTAAGAAATCCAATGTCTAGCTACCGCAGAATTTACTGTTCCTGCTAATGTCTAAAGCTCTTATACATTTTCTCTAAAAGTATGTTGATTGTTTGGAAGCTGCCGTTCCAACCGTTGCAGTTCCAAATTCTCCCGAGTGGTGCCCGACTTTACACGAGTGAATAAAGTGAATCTGATTGGTCGATTGTTGTGGCGGAAGTTTCCAAAGCAAGTTTGATTATGGCCAGTGTTTCGGAAGCATTTCGCTTACCAGTTAGCAACTTAGTGCTAGTAGGTTCCCTATGGTAAATTACAATAGGGCCAAGTAGCACTTAGCAAAGACACTGTCAAGGAACGCTATGGACAGCGGAAACATGCAAGAGGAGGAGAGTTTAGTGTCGGAGGTCGTGGATGAGTCTCCTCCGTCATCCATTTTTTATTGAGAGGAGGAAAGCGGGACAAAGATGTTGTGGAAGAGGACGCCAGGGCGGCAGAAGCTTGGTTTGGTGTAGAAGGCTT
>NW_015157808.1:0-1229 GCF_000732505.1 Cyprinodon variegatus
GAGCTACAAATAGAGATAGAGCAATCTTCAACAGGTAGATATTTTTTAACAATATTAAAAAATGTTTCTAATATTGACTGTTACATGCATGCGTTGCCTGATTCATAAATGCATCTAGCAGCCGCACCTTGAGATCATGTGAAGTGCACTCAATGTTCCCCTCTTTCAGTGATCCCATTGTTATTGTATTGTTTTATTTGTTGATAAGATGTTTTTTGTTGTTGTGCAAATTGAGAAGTGGTACGTTTGTTATCATTCGCCGTTTCTCAATATGTGTGCATCCTCAGGTGCTTGTGTACTCGTGAACCTCCATCAGCCTCAGCCCTAGTATTGTTCCAAATCACAAGAACAGCAGACCGAGAACAGACAAAGTGCCCAGATGTTGTTCTCGCCCCTCCCTATTTACCTAGCATGCATCAGAACAGACTTGTCCGTTCTTGAGATTGACAGCTGTCCCAGCATGCACTGCGGCAGCAGCAGCTTTCAATGGAGCACCCACAGAGCTCAGAGTATTAGGTTAAAACTTCTCTTTTCTGTTGCCGTCATTCACTAAAAGCACACTTTAAGACCATTTGAGGCGAGAACATTATACTTTTAAGCGTCACTATATGGCCCATTTACTGGTTTAATGCGTAATTTAAAATACATTTCCGAGGTTGAGAAGACCATAACAACCAGCGGACCTCCGAACGTAACAGCAGCCAGGGCTAACTGCAGCCCGTCTGCAGCGGCCCTCTCTCAGCATAGCCATGTGTGAAGGACCGCTGGCTCTGATGGTAAGTTTTTTGTTTTATTTGGCAAAATGTTCATTTGATTTGTGTTTTTCTGCTCATTATTATTCCCCCAATAAATGAAAAAAGTAAGAATTTATTATTATCTAGAGAGTATTAATAACAGGAGGTGAAATGCAGCTCCAGACAAGCTGAGCATGTGGTGATGTCTTCTGTTCCAATTGACCCATATTTAAGCTGCATGCTCCCGTTCTCCCCAAGTCCACACTTTCCTGTGTTCTTCTCAAGAACGTACTTGGCGAGGACACTGGTCCGTACTCGCATTCTTATGAATTCAGAAACAGCCATTGTGTCATATTCATCATGTACACAAATAGAAACTTTGTTAAAAACAGGTCTCTAGACAATTTCTTTTTTTCAAGTGCAGCCTTGAAAACAGTAAAAAAAAACAACAACAACAACAAAAAAATAGTAATATAAACATATGACTGTATATTT
>NW_015157809.1:0-1229 GCF_000732505.1 Cyprinodon variegatus
GTAAACTTAAAATGATCTTGGAACAGTATACTATCAGTATACTTTTGTGAACTTAAAAATGTCCCAATTTAGTTCGAAGAAGTATTAAAATAGCATACTTCAAGTGCACTAAAAGTACATAGCCCGAGTATACTTTCTAAACGTATACTTATACTTAAGTATACTTAATATAATTTACTTAAAGTATACTGCTTTTTGCTAAGGGCAGAACATTTTCTAAAAACCACAGAGAGCAGAAACAGACTGTTAAAGGATTAAACTTCAGCTTTTAATATAAAACAAAGTAATCTTATTGTGACTTTAGGCGAAGCAGAGGACAGACGAAGGTCTGAAGAAAACAGGCTCTGAGATGGAGGCAGGTAAAGGAGAACCAGTAGAACCAGCTTACCTGCAGCTAGAAGTTCACCTGAGATAGACAGGTTGGTTTAAAAAAAAAAAAAAAAAAAGAGATGCCACCAAAAAAGCCTTTAGACAACTGATCTTAAAAAAAATAAACAGCAACAGATTGTTTATGCTGCGCAGGTTAGTATTAAAAGGCATTAATTCTGACAAAACTTTGTGATTAAATGTTTTGTTCCTCTTCACTAGTTTAAAAAAACAATTCCTCTCAGCTCCTCAGAGGATAATCACCTACAGTTAAAGGTAAAAAATATCTCCTATTTATCTTCTTGTTATTTAACAGAAATTTATCAGACTGCAACAGTTCTAGAGATCCCAAATTACTGAGATTTTAAAGTAATGCAGAGGTGACCAAAATATTAGTTTCTCTAGCATCATTATATTAGCTGACATTTTAATGCCGTGTGTTTTTCAGCGCAGACAGAGAAGCAGGAACAGCTTCAGATAGAAAGATAAACAGATTTACTGGGATATGAAACATGCAATAAAATCTCTGAAATATTTTACGAGAAAAAACATGTTATATTTAAAAATGCACTTTTGTCTTTTGTAAATCAGCAAGAGTCAGAAATAGCTGTAGCTGCCAACTCAGCTGCAGAGCCAGACTCACAGCCAAGAGAGACTTAAAATTTAAATCTAAGAAACCTGCGAGTTTCAAAGCAAAAACAATACATTGATAATCAATGAATCAATGATTTAAAATAAAACCTTTGATGCCAAGTCTTTGTCAAAGATATATGTGGGAAGAAAACTCTAAATTAGATTTTGCTGTTTGTGAAGGAGGAAATTTTTTCTCTGAATAAAGCAATGAATGGATGGATGGTTTTCCT
>NW_015157810.1:0-1229 GCF_000732505.1 Cyprinodon variegatus
ATAAATAACGAATTCTAAGGCAACGCAAATATTATGGTTAAAAGGCTGAGCTCATAGGTGATGATAAATAACATAGTTATGTATAATATATTCAATTTCTGACTTTATATCCCTGTAATTATTACACACTGTAGCTTTAATTCTATTAGATGTTTAATTAAAGAAAATAGCAAATTTCTCCATTTTGTGACCACTTTGGTCCCAGAAATAATCTGACAAAGATAATAGGGTTGAAAACCAATGTCTGACTTAATTTGTTCATTTTTATAGAAATTATTGTTACTGTTACTTGTGTCTGTTTCAAGCTATTTCTGTGGCCATCATCTTTTTTTCTTTCATTAAGCAAGGGGAACCAATAGTTTTGTCCAAATATGTCATTTTTACCAGAGGTGATCACACTTGTGTGGTAAAGATTGTTTTCGGTAGTCTTCACCATCCAGCTTCGTGCAATTCCTAAGCATGAAATTCCAGCTTCATTAGTTTTGTCTGAATTATTTTGTCTTTGTAAACAACAACCGGGTATGGATATACTCACTCTTGTTTCATTTAGCCTTGTTTAATATTTCAGCCTGTCTGCTTTTGAGTAAAAGTCACTGAATGTTTAGGATTCTTTTTACCCATTTATTACATTAAGTTAAAAGCAAAAACCTACCTACTACTGTAATGTCTAAGAAAGTAGAGTTACATAATTCAGGCAAGACAGACAGTGGAATACTTGAAAAGCATTTATTTAAACAATGGTGGAATGTTTCTGCAGTGGCGGCGGCTGCAGTGGCTAGGGGGTCTGAGGCAGGAACGTTTGGTTTAACAGTTCATTCTGTGTCCGGATAATGAGGATGATTCCGCCCTAACCCGGGCAAACAGATCAGACAGGGGCAGGCAGGCTTAAAGGACCAAATACAGAAATGAATCAGGCAATAAGAACACTGTATAGAAAGGCTGGAGAACTCTCAAAACCAAAGGCTTAAGAATAATCTGGCAGCGATGGCTGAGTTCAAGGAGTGTAAATAGAAGTAGGAGTAGGTGGATCAGATTAGCAGTGAATGAAATCTGGACGAAACCAGACAGATGAATGCAATATGTAATAAGGCCAGCCATTAGCACCAAATATCATGACAAATACCTAAATTAAGTTTTTAATTAGGCTACCTTCTTTTTCCTTAAAATACCTTGATTCAGTGAAAACCTCAAGCGAACATTTTATAAACTTGTATTTGAATCTACCGACT
>NW_015157811.1:0-1229 GCF_000732505.1 Cyprinodon variegatus
ACTAAAATGTTTGTGGAGTATTTGGGTGGTGTACGGAAGAGGATTAGGGCCACTGGGGGAAAAAAAAAAAAGTTAACTCTTAGTTAACTGATTCTTACATTTTATTTCAGTATTTCAGGATTCTGACTTTAATCTCAGAATTCTGAGATTAATAAAAAAAAAATCAGAATTCTGAGATTAAAGTCATAATTGTGAAAAAAAAGTCAGAATTCTGAGATTACAGTCAGAATTCTGAGATTAAAGTCAGAGTTCTGTGATTAAATTCAGAATTGCGAGAAAGTCAGAATTCTGAGATTAAAGAAAAATTGTGAGATTAAAGTCAGAATTGTGAGAAAAAGTCAGACTTCTGGGTTAAAGTCAGAATTCTGAGATTAAAGTCATAATTGTGAGAAAAAAGTCAGAATTCCGAGATTACAGTTAGAATTCTGAGATTAAAGTCAAAATTGTGAGGAAAAAAGTCAAGATTCTGAGATCAAAGTCAGACCTCTAAGGAAAAAAGTCAAAATTCTGAGATTAAAGTCAGAATTCCCAGATTAAAGTCAGAATTGTGAGATTAAAGTCAGAACTGTGAGATTAAAGTCCGAATTGTGAGGAAAAAGGTCAGAATTCTGGATTAAAGTCAGAATTATGAGATTAAAGTCATAATTGTGAGAAAAAAGTCAGAATTCCGAGATTACAGTCAGAATTCTGAGATTGAAGTCAGAATCGCGGAAACCTGCGATTAAAGTCAGAATTCTGAGATTAAAGTCAGAATTGTGAGAAAAAAATCTGAATTCTGAGATTAAAGTCAGACCTCTGAGGAAAAAAGTCAAAATTCTGAGATTAAAGTCATAATTGTGAGGAAAAAAGTCAAAATTCTCAGATTAAAGTCAGAATTCTGACTTTTTTTCTAATATTATACTGAAATAAAATGTAAAAATCGGGTAACTTTTTTTTTTGTTTATTTTCAGTGGCCCTAATCCTCTTCCGTATGGTGACAGCAGTGGGTGGGGTCGATTAGAACTAGAACAGCCAATGCCTTCTAGTAATACTACATATTTTTCAAGTTCTTTATATAATTTTAACGCACAAAACATCTTTAGATGGATGAATAATAACACTCATCTACCTCACGTAAACAATTAACACAACTACTAGCTGGTAGTTCCGCCCCTCCGCCTCTTCCCCCATCGTCTCCTTCCTCCGCTCTGAAGGGTTTCTGCCCTCCTAATATGGGCATAACATGTCCA
>NW_015157812.1:0-1228 GCF_000732505.1 Cyprinodon variegatus
AGTTTGCCTGATTAACATGTTTGTTTGGTTGCCTGTTATCTCCACATGTATTTAGTAAGAAATGCGTTTTTAATTAGTGCAGCAACTAACAATTATTTTGCAAATCGATTAGTCTGTCGTTAATTTTTTGGATGAATCGATTAATTGGATACCCAAAGTTTCTTTAAAGAAGATTATTAATGACATTAAACCAGGTGAAACTAAAATATTTCTTGAGGAGTTCGGGATGGAGAATATTGACAGACAAAAACATTTTTTTTTAACTTATATGCAAAATGTTTTTATATATATATATATTTTTTTTTACAATTTTGGTATAATTACTGATCTAAGTGGGTCACTCTGTCGGGGAAAGCCGCATTTTTCATTTATATTATGTTGTAGAGTCTTCTTACTCCAGTTAATGATGAATTACTTACTACGATATGATTCACTTTTTCCGCCCTGGATAAAATACATGAAATGGGCTACACAGAGTAACTACAGCCTAGATGTTCAACTTTTATAGAGAAGTTAAAATATTAATAAATGTATTATTTTGCCTGATACAGAGAGAGCATAGCAGATAAAAATGTGGGAGACACCTCTGCACAATTCTATATCTTCAAAAGAAAATACTGTATTTACCTTCTGTCTTAGTGTTTCAAATGAAACCATTTTCAAACTGGAAAACAGTCCTAATTCCACATTCATCAAAGCCGCTGATACTTCAAACATTGATAAACAGCATCTAGTGAGTCTAGTGCTTATAAATTTTTTATCAATGTAGCAAAATGCTGCTTTTCTCTTTAAACAATTAATTCCTCTCGTGAGTACTGATGCTCATGTCAAGCATACAAAAGGGCATGCATATTGCATAGCACCAATGACACCAGACCAATAGTGTCCCTACCAATGTTCAAATCAAACCTATGCCCTTGTGTAATTCTCTTCTTAAAATAAGAGATGTCTGTGGACTTTCTCTTCATGTCTGAATAATTGACAAGCCAAACCCAATCACCAACTCATCCAGTTAGCTACATAACTATGTCAAAAACACACTAAAAGCTGCTTTAACAGTATAATGTTACAGTTTATATTTTGCGGGTGCGGGACTGAACACTGCGGGGGGAACACAGGTAAGTGACCACGATAAACTGATATTGATTATCTGGGTTGGTCACCTACCTGGTTAACAGTCCGGACCACGAGTGTCCCCAGTGCTGCAGTCCCAGAGGTTATGGTGGAA
>NW_015157813.1:0-1228 GCF_000732505.1 Cyprinodon variegatus
CTGTTTGATGTGTTGGCCTCTCTATTCAGAGGGCCCCCTGCCTGTCTTTGCCTAGGGCCCCAAATTTCCTAAATCCACCCCTGCCTGGTGATTATGATAATTAGCACTAATTGGCAATTAAAGAGACGCCGAACGGTTCAATAAGCCAATCAGACCCAGAGATAAATACCAAGTTTAAAGAATGTTTTCTTATTTTTGGACATTTTTTTGTTTTTGTTTTTCTTTTCTGCTTCCCTTTAGTCTTTTGTTTGAACGACTGAACCCCCCAAAAAAAGGGAAGCAGAGAGGATAGAAAGATTCCTCTGAATGAATGAAGAGAAAATGAGTTAAAGAGGAAATAGAGGTGAAGCTGACAGCATACAGCCCCCCCTCCCTCCAGGTCACAGACCGTCGAACCCCCCCACCCTCCTCGGTAGGAAAACATGACAACAATACCTCATTCGGTCACCTCTGTTGGAACAAATGCCTCGCGAGACGAAATTGGAAAAAAGGGCGCGAGTCTGGTCGTTTGTTTTGTTTTGTTTTTTTCCCGCTGCTGCTGAGGATCGTACTAATCTCGACCACGCGCTCCGAACCCCGCAGAGCTCGAGCCTTCCTTAGAAAATAACAAACGGTTCTCTTTCACCCAGCACGTTCGCCATTTTGCTTTCCCGCTGATAGGCGGGGAGTGCATTATGGGAAGCGGAGCCCCGAGTTCAAACTGCAGCAGCATATTCGCATCTCTGGAAAAAATAATGCTTTTTTACTTCATGTTTATTTAGAACGGAAGATGATTAGGGCCAGTGGAAAAAAAAAGGTGACTGATTTTTTTAAATTTATTTCAGTTCAGTATGGGGAAAAAAGTCTGACTTTAATCTCAGAATTCTGATTTTTTTTTTTATTGTCAGAATTCTGAGATTAAAGTCAGAATTCTGAGAAAAAAGTCAGAATTCTGAGATTAAAGTCAAAATTCTTAGTTAAAGTCAGAATTCTGAGAAAAAAGTCAAAATTCTGACATTTTTTACCATGTTAAAAATAAAATAAAATTTTAAATCAGTTAACTTTTTTTTATTTTTCCAGACAGACAGCAGCAAACCATTTGAAAACAAACCATGCAAAGAGCAGTGTTGCCAACTTAGCGCCTTAGTCGCTATATTTAGCCACTTTTCAGACCCCTCTTGCACTTTGATTTCTAAAAAGCTCCTAGTGCCAAATCTAGAGACTTTTTTCTGCTACTGGAGACTTTGGA
>NW_015157814.1:0-1228 GCF_000732505.1 Cyprinodon variegatus
TAAAGGATGGATGGATGGATGGATGGATGGATGGATGGATGGATGGATGGATGGATGGATGGATGGATGGATGGATGGATGGATGGATGGATGGAAGCTGAGTGGCAAAGTAGGCATTAAAGAAAAAGTCCGGGCATATTCAGAATTCAAACTATTGAAAGTACTTTAAATATGAAATTAATACATAATGTTCAATAAATGATAAGTGTTTTAATTAAGAGTCATTTTCATTTAAATGTGTTTTAATGGAGGCATCCATGTTTATCAAAGAAAACTACTGCCACCTACCGGTTTGTGACATCACGGTGCGGTATCGGCTATTAAGCAAGTCTCAGTGCTGTATGTTTGTTATAACGCGTTATTATCCAAGTAATCTTGAAAACATTCTTCTTCGAAATGTTGGCTACATGTTTTTCCTCTGGCCAGCAGTTCGATGGCAAATCCTCCCTCTTCAACTTGGCAATCAGATGAAAAATTTGTCCGTGGACGATCATAATTAGGAAAAGTGAAATAACTATGTTTTTTTTCACTTTAACCCCATGTATTACAACATCCAACTGCGATGCATATCGGCATTGTCAACTATAGCTACATTTCAACGGTGAAGCCCACTCTAAATCTTAAATAATTGTTGTTGAAAGCAGGTGTGTATAATAGTTCCCATTGATTTTGCTTGTAAAGCAGGGAGAATGGGGCTAGGCTTACCGCACCATTACGTCACTTACGGAAGATCCCAGGAGTGAAATGTTACTATATTTGGGCAGAAATGGCTGGTCCCAGACTGAGTGATTGCAAAGAAAACTATTATTTTCATTTTTTTACTGATTAACACTAAATTCATAAAATCACCGCAAACGTATTAGTTTTAAGAATAGATAATGATCCATTGATCATTCCTTGCTGACCGGACTTTTTCTTTAATAAAACTAAAGTCAAATAATGAATTAAGCTATGCAGTTGTAATGTGGCAACATGTGTGAATACCTCAGTGAGGCATCATGTGTTCATTAATCCTAAATAAGCTACAAATATGTGAAAGTTTTACTTTTTTTTTTTTTTTTTTTAAGCAATGAATCTAATTAAATAAGATGTTTAAAAATCTTTCTTTTTAAGTTGGAGAAATAAATTATTTGATTGAACTTCTTTAAGTTAGAAAACACAAAATGTTACTTACAGCCTGTATTCTCTGAAACAGGAGTTTTCTTCTTTCCACTTCCTCATGTGTGAG
>NW_015157815.1:0-1228 GCF_000732505.1 Cyprinodon variegatus
AACGTTGGTATTGCACAGGGACATTGATTCCCCCCAATTGATCTGGTGATGAACACCCCATCCAGGATTGAAGGGGCAGAGTCCAACCCACAGTGGGAAAAGTTTGGACTTTCAGAAATCAAACAGCTTTTGCTGTGGTCTAACCCCACCAAAGCATGTGTGACTTTAGCCTAACCCTAAGACATCTGTGTTTAACAAGTGTAAAAACTTTAGGAGTGTTTATCTAAGAGACACATTTTTCCCAAAGAAATCTCCTAATCATCTATGCTTTTATTGAAGACCAGAACGCCTCTTACAGTAAACAAACTGGTTCAGTCATTCAATTAACACCTGGCTCAAAGCCGTTAGGCCAGCAGAGACACATTGTCCCTCCATGGTATCCCCAGTCCTCCTCCCAGTGGGATGGTCCTGGAACACCTCCTGGAGGAAGCATCTAGGTAGCATCAGATGACTTCTAACAGCCAGGTCTTTCTCCACCACAACAGACTGAAAGAGGGTCGCCCTGCCACAGTCACACAGTCACCAGCAACAGGTCCAGCTTATTGCCAGCAATAATCCTAGTCCGGTTCCTCCTCATAGGACCGGCTGGATCAGAGCTAAGAGCCATGACCTCAGGCCAACCCTCAGTGGGACCACCACCTGCAGTGGAACCAATGAGAAACTGGTGCATCGGGCGGCAGAAGGAAGCAGAGACCTCAAATACCTCATCCAGGGATGCTTAAACTGGCATTTATGTACCGTTGTTAATATCAACAGGTTTGAATTGATAAGCAGATGCTGATTTCATGTGTACTCCTTAAACCATCATCCAGGATTTCCCTTACACCCTCGGTCTGTCAGTCTTTCCACAGACTGATAATCCAGAGCGGATAGAGCCCGATTTCAAGCGCAGAGTCAACAGAAATGGATCAGAACAGATCAGATATCTGCAGGAGTTTTTGGAAAAACGCTCCAAAGCAGCTTTGGAATATTTATCCAGCTCTTTGGGGACACGCTGAAGGGCATTATTAAAACATTGCTGTGTTGATGCTGCAATCCTGACTGTTTCAAAAATGCACTGTTGCATTATGGGAAACTGATGCAAGGGTAAGCTCACTCCTCCTGCACTGTGATTTGTCCAGTCTGGTGTAGACCAGAGTCTGAGTCTAATAAGACTCTACTCATCAGACGGACATCTATTTCACCAGGAAGTCTGTTTTTCTTTTATTGTTTCGCAGTTTAATGAACA
>NW_015157816.1:0-1228 GCF_000732505.1 Cyprinodon variegatus
TTGCAAGTTTTATCTGCAAGGATACTGCAGCAAAGGAGACCACTGCATTTACATGCATAATATCCTTCACTAAATATTCTGATTTATATTTATGAACAGTTTCTGGTAAAGGTTTTTATACATAACTATTTCCATGTTTCTTCACCTTATAACAGCAAACTGTATTTTACTAAGATAAAGGAGGAACTAATTGTAAGGAGGAAGTGTTTTTCTTTTTAAATCTTTTACAAATAATATCTGAACAGTGTGGCAGGCATTTGTATTCATCATAGTGGAGTTGGTAATTCATGGGTCAACCGTTGAATGCAGTCACAATTGTTTAGGGCAAGTCTGGACCAATGTTTAAACATTTAGAGAGTGACATTCGGCTATTCTATCTTTCCAAATAGTAAAAGTTCAGTCCGATTGGATGCAGTGCTACTCTCCAGTCTTTTACAACCTCTACCAGGTTTCTGAAATATATATTGTCCTCCCCCTCAAATCCCTCTGCCGTTGTATAACCCTTATTTATTTGGTGTAGTTCATGTTTTTTAATGGTCGTACTTTTTTTAACTAAAGCCCCCGTCACACCTTGAGAATTTAGCCATCCTATGTCTGACGTACGAAAAATCTGGCAAAAATGCTGGCATATGTTGGATAAGTGATGGGTATGTTTTTTTATGAGTTAGGAGCATGCTGGCACACGTCGAGACAGATGAATGGACATCGAGCAATTTTGAGCACGCTCAAAATTTTCCGACGTACAGTATGCCAGCGTATGCTCATACATGGGGTTAAGGTTACAGATAAGTTATTTGATCGTTGACATACGTTAAGTGTAAGTTAATCATAAGTTGTGGTGTCCAGCTTGTCCAAAACCCGAGTAACTTCTCTCCACGGCAACGCATTTGACGTGTTCCAGACGACCGCTGAACGTTTTTCTACCTTACAGCTACCATTTAATGCCGTATTGGCAGCATTTTGGTATAAAATGGGTACAGAGGAGGAATCCGTCTGTACTCTTCTAGACTTCATCCGCATAACAGGGTGAGCGAGAAAGTGAGTGTGATGGATCCACGACCAACAAACTTCCTAGCAGACATGAAGCTGAATCTGCTCCGACTGCAAACCTTCTTTCTTTTACTTTTTATTTATCTTTTTTTTTTTGGATGGGTGGTAAACAGCAGCTAGGTTAATACCGCAATCAAACACATCTGTTTATGCAGACCGGGCGACTCCGGGCACATCA
>NW_015157817.1:0-1228 GCF_000732505.1 Cyprinodon variegatus
AAAAAAATCCCCAAATACACCAGTAAGAAAACAGATTTACTGAAATGTGTGATGTTGAAATCCTACGATATAAAAACAACAAACATGAAACATTACATTGATGAATGACAGACCAAAATCTAATCTATGGAAAGTTTGGTAATGGCTTTCTCAAACATCTTAATGCTAAAAATGAGACGTTGGGCGTACCATTCTCACAAAGAGGTCAGAGACTATTTTCCTGGCTTACATCAAAAGGGTAATATGTTTGGACTAAAAAGATGCAACATCTTTTGACAATGATCACGTCACAGAGGGCTTGATGTTAAGTCGAAGAGAAAGCAAAACAAAAAAATTGATAAACAGGTTAGTCCAGTTTGCTAAATCATCACTACAGCGACTCAAAATATGGGACTCCATAATTTGCATCACATCCCAACATGCTTGTATGCATGCCTAAAAACGTTGTGACATGTTCTCTATAGGATGATAGACCCTCATATTTGGTAATTTCTTCCAGATCCTGAATAGGGCATCACTGAACTTCTGGACAGCTGAATGCTCAACATTGGGGCATTGGCTGCACCTAAACAAGATGTCCCTTAGATGTTGGTTTGGATTTAGGTCCTGTGTGAAGGTCAGTATATTGGTGATTTCTTTCATCCTTCAGTAACTGTCTGTGTACCTGTATTACATTATGCCTGGCATAGTCATGCTTAGGAACACCCCGGAGCCACTGCAGTAAAGGGTCGAAAATGGCTCAAAGGATTTCATCCTGATACCTAATGGCAGTTATGGTGCAATTGTTTATCCTATACAGATCCTTGTCTTTTTTGTTTTGGTGTCCTGTTTTGCCAATATGGCTCTGGGAATTGATGACCCAGAGCCAATGTCCCAGATGTTCAGTAGGTGGGAAGGGAGCCAAACACAACTCCAGTAGACAAAGAGAAATTCATCTTGATCCAGTCACATTCACACAGTCACAGAGACGCACACATGGGCAGACACTAAACATATTCTTACACTCCTCATACATACACTATCCTCCCAGGTCTAGGGGCCAGTCATCCTAAGGGGAACAGGCCCACAGATGTGGATCTCTCCATAGAAGTGAGCTCTCAGATCAGAGATCAACCCCCCAATCAATCTTTCAGTGACGTTACAATCAGCACGATATCTTGCACAGCTTCTTTAGACCCTTTCATTTATGTCACAAGAGTTTAGAGTGAACCTGCTTCTATCAATGAAA
>NW_015157818.1:0-1227 GCF_000732505.1 Cyprinodon variegatus
TTTTTATTGGTTTAACTCCTGTTTTGTTTTTTCTGGATGTACTTGCGTTCTTAGGTTTTTCTTTGTTGCCCTCTGTTGCACTCTTGTATTGGTCCCTTTTTGCCAAGCTCCTTTTTATAAGCCTCTGTTCACACCTGCTCCCAATCAGCTCGTAAGTCGTTTCTTTGTTCAATCAGCCATAAGTACTCTCACTGTACAGTTCCTCGTTGCTGGTTCCTCATCTTTTCCTGGCTTCTTGAGCAAGTCTTCCATGATGTCTCCATGGTTCTGATTTGTCTTGGATTTTTAAGTTGGATTTTTTGATTCCTGCAACTGTTACCTGTGAACACTACATTAAAACTACAAGAACTCCCCTCTGCCTCCCTTTCTCTGCATTTGGGACCTTAAAACCTCAAACAAACCTTGACATTGTTGTTTTGCCTCTTTTATGCTAGAGTCAGTTGAAACTGATGGATTGCAAATCTCAGTTGTATTTTGAATAAAATTGACTTAAAGAAATAAAAGCAAATCTTAATATTTAAAATGACTTGTTTCTTTTATTGACTATATCCCTTGTTGGTTTCAGATTGCAGTATAAAGCCCTGTTTCCCAAATGTATCCATGACATGGCCTCCTAAAAACCATTAATGCCGGGTCACACCAATTACATCAGGCTTTGCAAGCTCAGATGTGCTGATATGTCCAGGAATGAGCCACATTTTTTTAATTCTGTAATCATTTCCCACACATTGATACAAAGTCCTGCTGGGTCAGATTAAGAAGATTCAACAGCAAAAAAAAAAAAAAGTACATTATCTCTGATAATTTTGTAAATTAAGCTGCATTGGCTGTCAATCAAAAAGTGGTATTCCACTCAATGATCAACTTGTGCACCATGAACTTAATATATAGCATGTAAAGTTTCTGGTACCGTATATAGAAATTTTAATAGAAACTACACATAGAAAAAAAACAAAACAAACAGCCACAAATACAAAAAACCTCTGCCAGGCAGTACATTTCGCACCATATTGTGACTTAACACCTACAGCTAAAACTCAAAAATTATCTGTATCATTGACAAATGTAAATGAGTCGTTCTTTGGTATGAGGGTCACCTGTGGAAAAAAAAAAATATATATATATATATATATATATGTCCATAAAATCCATTCATAAATTTTCAATTGATCCTGTTAACAAACTGTGATGGCAGCATGTGCAGCCCACAATAAGTGGTCTGGTAAT
>NW_015157819.1:0-1227 GCF_000732505.1 Cyprinodon variegatus
CAGAATGTGTATAGCTCTAACCATTTAGCCTGGTACCAACAGAAAGATGGAGGAACTCCCAAGCGCCTCATTTATGCTGCTAGCTCTAGAGACTCCTGGACTCCAAGTCGTTTTACAGGCAGTGGATCAAACTCTGACTTCACTCTGACCATCAGTGGAGTTCAGGCTGAAGATGCGGCAGTTTACTACTGTCAGAGTTATCATAGCGGTGGGGTCTTCACACAGTGAAAAACAGTAGTACAAAAACCTCCCTCTTTCAGACTGAACTGAAACTCCATCCAGCTGCAAAAATGTAAGTCTTAAAAGCCTGGTAGGGCAACACTTGCTCTACAGTAAGTTTATTAGCCCACTATCAAAAGGATTGCATGGCCTTAAATATATAATAACCATTCATTATTTAGTTTTCATTCTGGAGCAAATGTCACATTATGTGATTACTCTGCTGTATGATATTTGGTGCCTCAAGTTTTGATTCCATTACAATATTAGTGCAGTTTTTTGCATTGAAGGAATTATAGAATTACAATAAAGGAATCAGATTTTTTGTGCTATTTTTAGTTGTGAGGATATGGGGAAAAAAATGGAAGTTCTCATACCTGCATAGGAGTCCTACCTGTTTGATCTGTGAACGGTTTTCCATGCTTGCAACAAAACTAGCAGCAATAGTGGAGTTTGGAGATGCAATCCCCTTCTTAAATCTTTCTTTAATCTCCTGTAATTTATCCAGAAGTTCTGCAATCACACTTTATTTTTCACTCCCAACTCGGTGGTCGGCTGTCTATCTAGAATGCGTTCCCTGGAAAAACCTTTCAAATTATTCTTTTTATTATTTTGACAACTTCTCATTACAATGTGAACATGAAGGCAATCCTTCTGCATTAGTAATGAAAGCAAATTATTTGGTCCATTCTTCTTTGAATCCTCTGTTCTCATCAGCTATCTTCCTTTTTTCCCTTTGGGATTCATGGCCACAGACACACCTGCTGCTTTCTTTACAACAGCCACCTGCCTGGCACCGAGCCCCACTGAAACGCTGTGTGTTGCAGTCTATGATTCAAATATTGGTTGATAGAAATGATAAACATTTTTACAACATTGGAAAAAATAATACATTTTTTTGACCTCTTTTACACCCTATTAAAGCTACAGTGTGTAATAATTACAGGGATATACAGTCAGAAATGTAATATATTATACATAACTATGTTATTTATCATCATCTACGAG
>NW_015157820.1:0-1227 GCF_000732505.1 Cyprinodon variegatus
CTGTTGTTTTTTACCTTGACCAGCCATGAACCTGTACCCTGTGAACCTGTGAAAGCTAAGAATACAATCCTTTTCACACACCATAAATTAGCTCAAAATCATGTTCACACTGAATAATCTAATACTAGTCCTAAATAAAATAAATTATGACATGAGGATGGCTTTTATTGTTTAATTAAATTATTTCCCTATATTCTAATTGCTGGATTTTTGAGACCTAATAGGATGGATTGTTTTTCAACGATATCTGAAGTTGATCTTTTGATTTAAAATTCTTCAATCTTGTTGAGTTAAAGGTATATATTTTAGAATAAAACAAACAGGCACCTGTCTCTCTGTGAGGTCTAGATTGACGGCGATCTCGTAGCGACGGAGTCTTGTCAGGTAGTTGTGATGGGTGAACTCTGCCTCCAGCTCCCTGAGCTGCTCCTTGGTGAAGGCTGTGCGCTCTTTCCTGGCCTTGCAGCTGGAATCCACCTTAAAACTGGAGTCTTGTATATCTAGACAAAGAGGAAAAACAGATCCCAGGGTCTTTATTGTTTTCTGGTAGGATTTTACCTTTCTAATTTATTTAATATGAAGCTAAACTTCCATATTTAAAGAAATAAAATGTGAATCATTAGGTAATCTTGTGTTTTAAAGGAAGTGCATTCATAATTCACACTAGTAGCAGCACTGACTGTTACTACCCCAATTCACTTTAAATACAAACTGCATTTCCAATTAACTATAGTTTAAAATGTACTCATCATGGTGCCAATACGTGCTCCTCTATCTGAGGGGTCATGTTTAATATGTGTGTAAATGTGTGAGCATGTATCATGCAGTAGGCAGAGGCCACCAAACTGGCCACAGAGGGACTGAGTTAGGAGAGGAATGCAGCGGAACATCGTTAAAGCATCTAACAAAAGAACAAAGATGCGGATGTGTCCAGGTCTGACTGACGGATTCCAACAGAAGCCTTTAGGGAAGACCAGCATTAACTCATCTGTGCATGAAAGCAGACATAAAGAAGAAAAAAAAGGCCGGTATATCTCTATGAGAACAGAGAAATATATTCATCATATTGGATATAGAAGAGAATGCAGCAGTGCAATAAATATTAAAGTATGAAATAATGATTCATGTATGCTATGATCTATCTATCTATCTATCTATCTATCTATCTATCTATCTATCTATCTATCTATCTATCTATCTATCTATCTATCTATCTATCTATCTATC
>NW_015157821.1:0-1227 GCF_000732505.1 Cyprinodon variegatus
GGCCCCGCCCGATACTGGTATCTCCTCTAGAAAATGAAGCATGTTTTTATCAACTATATATTCAAGTTGTATTTATCTTTAAAGGAAAAGTCCGGCCATATTCAGAATTCAGACTTCTGAAAGTACTTTAAATATAAAATTGTTACATACTGTTCGATAAATGATAAGTGTTTTTAATCAAGAGTCTTTTTCATTTGAATGTGCTTTACTGGAGGCATCCAAGTTTGTCAAAGAACCTACCCGTTAGTGACGTCACGGTGCGGTATCGGCTGTTGATCAAGTCCCAGTGCTGTATCTGGTGTTTGTCACAACGCACTATTATCTAAGACATCTTGAAAACATTTTTCTTCCAAATGTTGGCTACATATTAGGTGTTTTTTATCTGGCCAGAAGTTTAATGGCAAATCCTCCCTCTTCAAGTTGGCAATCCAACGACGAACCCGTCCATGTAGGATAATGAATCGGAAAGGTGAAATAACAATTTTTTCGTTCACTTTTACCCGGGCATTGTCAGTTTCACTATAGCTCTGGTGAATTTCAAGGGTGAAGTCCTCTGGAAATCTTCAATAATTGTTGTTGATTGCAGATGATGATGTTGATTTTGCTTGTAAAGCGGGGAGAATGGCGCTAGGCTTACCGCACCGTGACGTCACTGGAAGATGGCAGGAGGGAGGCGTTACTATATTTGGGCAAAAATGGCCGCTCCCAGACTCAGTGATCGCAATGAAAATGATTGTTTCAATTGTTTTACTGATTAACGCTAAATTTATAAAATCACTGTGAACGTATTAGTTTAAGGTAAATATAATGATCCATTGATTAATCCTTGCTGACCAGACTTTTCCTTTAAAGCCCATGTCAGCACGTTGCATTTGGTATGATTTATTACCACACACTTTCATAATCAATTAAGTTATTCCAAGCTAGACATAAACAAAAACTGCTATAATAACAAAAAAACCACAAAAAAAACAGATGAAATGTTTGTCGCTTTCATACAGATAAACAATCAGTAGCTCTTGTTTCTAACTGTGGTGTTAAACTACTCATTATCATAGTGCTTCTGCAAAGGAGGCTTGTTTCACTGCCAGACAAATGGAAATCTCTGATTGGTCAGATGCTGATGAGCCTATCTAGGATTGATTAGCAGGTGGTGTCACGTCAATGGAATGCAGAGCAGAATCGCAACGTTTGATGATCCTTATAATATAGGCATCCCCAAAGTCG
>NW_015157822.1:0-1227 GCF_000732505.1 Cyprinodon variegatus
CAGATTTCAAACAACACTTTGTAGTCCTTGTTTTACATTCCTTCGTTATGTTTCTCTGCTTCCTCTGTATTTTATTCTACTCCTTTTTAATTTATTAAAAAAAAAAAAGAATGGAGTTCGCTATTCCTATCTTTCTCCGTGTAAAATTCTTTAACAATGAAACTTTTTTTGTATTTTCAGTGCCTCCCCAACCCATTCATTAATTTATTCATATAGAAAATTACATTTTGGAAAGGCCTTAAAGATTTAGTAGATTATGTTTGTAAACCAACAAATATTTTGGATAAAAGAAAAAAAACGAATCGGCTATTAAACTATATTAACATGTCGTATATCCACCAGTATCCTATATCAAGATATTTTATCATGTTTTTCTTTTCCTCGTCTTACCAATTGGGACCATTTTCTCTTTTTTTTTATTCATAACTGTAAGGCTATTACCTTTCATGGTTTCAAGGCTGCGGACAGAGTCCCGATAATGTCTTCTTTTCTCCCTTTTGGAATTAATTATTTTTTTTTATTAAAATTTTGATTAAATAGCTTACAGTATTTTTACTGTATTGTATTTACATAGAAAGTAAAAATTTCTCAGACCCCAAGGCACAACAAACCAAGTGACTGCTAAGGCCCCCAAGGCATCTAGGAGGCCACCAGTGGCCCAAAGAACAAGTAAAACACATTATCTAATGATAATGATAAAAGTTAACATATTTTACAACAATATATCTTTCATCTTGTAGAAATAATTACTAGTACTTGAAATATATATTTTTAAAGGACCACATAGAGAGCACTGCCTTAAGAGAATGAAAACCTTCAAGACATCCTTAAGAACTGATGACCCAACTTACAGTGCCTTGCGAAAGTATTCAGCCCCATTCAACTTTTCAACCTTTTGCCACATTTCAGGCTACAAACATAAAGGTAAAAAAATGTAATTACTTGTGAAGAATCAACAAGTAGGACACAATCATGAAGTGCTTCGAAATGTATTAGATATTTTAAACTTGTTTAACAAATAAAAACCTGAAGAGTGAAGAATGCAAAATAAATAGGCCCCTTTACTTTCAGTGCAGCAAACTCAAGTTCAGTGATCTCTGAATGATTTCCAAACCTTTAAACATCCCAAGGAGAACTGTGAAAGCAATAGTATTTAAACGGAAGGAGCATCAGACTACTGTGAATCTACGAAGACCAAGCTGACCCCTAAACTTTCAGCTCAAAAAA
>NW_015157823.1:0-1227 GCF_000732505.1 Cyprinodon variegatus
TTACATTATCTTTGTATTTGTTTTTATTTTGTGCAGTTTATCCTATACACAACATTTCAGCTTTCTACTATCAGCAGTTCTCTCAATAAGCAATTTGTCAGGGTTTATATTCCCAAATGACAAAATAAAGACCGATTGGCTGAAACATATAAATCTAGTTTATTTCAGACATTGGGGCATAAAACAAACTAATAAGAAGGGAGTATTTCAGGCAAATAGGAAGGCTACCCAAATATATAGATAGCAAAGTAAGAGAAAACCTCTGCAAAAAGTCTGCAAACAGACTTACTGGTCTCCACTTGTTGCTGCGTGCTGTCAGTCAGCTGTGCATGGAGGCTTGAAGCAAACCTTGTTCGATTAATTCGCTGATAGCAAAAAAAGCTGAGTATTGGTTTATAACTTATAAGTTTAATTAGATTAATCGGGATTAATCGATTATTGAAATAATCGTCAACTAATTTAGCAATCGATAAATCGTTAACTGGAGTATAGAGATTGTAAATCATGCCTTTAGCTTGATTTACAATAGTGGAGAGAGTTTTTCCTCTCCACTGTCGCTACAAGCATGCTTAGTGTGAGGGATTGTATTTGAGTCAATGAGTCAATGCAATCAACTGGTTTTCCTTGGATAGAAAACTTTGTATCAATTTGACTGTATGATCTGGTTGAACTGTAAAGTGCCTTGAGATGACTTGTGTTGTGAATTTGGCGCTATATAAATAAACTGAATTGAATTGAATTTAGCTGACAGAGCGACCCACCAGCAGTAATTAAACCAAAATAATAAAAAAAAACATATAACATTTTTTAAGATAAAAACGGATTTTCTTCTTTCAATATGCTCTATCTAGGACTCCTCAAGTGGAAAAGTTTCACCTGGTTTAATTAATGTAAAAATTCTTCTTTAAGGAACCTTTGATTACCCGATTATTCATCGAAAAAATTGAATAATCGATTTGCAAAATAATTGTTAGTAACATTTCGTTCATTGATTACTTTCTTTAAGATCATTTACCAGTTTAAGATAAAGATGAGGTCAGTCCTGCATTATTAGTGGAAGCTGAAGGAATGCAGGCTGAAGTCATAAAGTAGATCTCAATGTTATATAAAAAAGGCTTAATTACAGATCTCAACAATGTTAGAATCTAAAAGCCAAAAAAATACATTGTGAGAAATGATTAAATTAGAGGAAAAAAGATAAATTAAAAGCAAAGAACACCTTTGTCA
>NW_015157824.1:0-1227 GCF_000732505.1 Cyprinodon variegatus
AGTCTTATGAAAGATTATAGTTTTCCCCTTATATTCTTTATCACTTTTTTATACTTTTAAGGATGATGTCAGTTTATCAGTTTGTGATTTTAATTTACACGTTGTGAAGTTCATTATAAGCCTTATCTCACCTGCACATTTAGTTTATTTCTATGTGGATTTGTGAGACTGAATTGTTTCATTTGTGCAAACCAGAGGTGTCAAGTAACAAAGGTAGTACAAATACTTTGTTACTGTACTTAATTACACGTTTTAGGTGTCTATACTTTGCTCCATTACTTATTTTTCTTCCTACTTCTGACTTGCACTCATTACATTTTCACACAAATATCTGTTCTTACAAACGTTACTTCTTACACTTGGCTTCGGTTAAATGTTTATTCATATTTATTTAACGTCATGTGCGCCATCCAATGCAGATCATTGGCGCCATCCACATCTACGTCATATAACGCAAACACTCATTGGTTGGGTAAAGGAAAACGTTGTGCTGATGCCAAAAGGAATCATCAGAAGCAAGCAGACGTTCTTCAAATTGCAAATGCGAATTGTCTATGCCATGCTACAATGTTAGATTCAGAAAAAGATGTTGAAATGTCTGAAAGGTCGAACACAGGCGAGAGCGTATCGGGAGACGGAGACCAACAAGACCTCCCTAATCCTTGGCCCTATCTCAAAATTTTTTTCAAATAGTCGAAAATTTGAGCTTTCAATTCATATGGTGGCATCAGGCTGTTTTTTTAAGGTTACTTTATACTTTTATACTTTAAGTAGTTTTAGGAGCACATACTTTTTCACTTTTACTTGAGTAAAGAGGTCAAGTTGATACTTCTACCAGAGGGTTTTTAAACTGCAGTATCTATACTTCTACTTAAATAACAAATGTGTGTACTTTTGACGCCACTGGTGTAAACAATGAAGTAACTAACCACCACCCCAGTTTCAAGTCTTTTGCAGCCCCATATATGTTCTCTCCTCAAATTTTGCCCTGAGGTTTTTTCCAACAAACTTCTGTATCAACTCTGACCTACATTCCCTACTCTGCTTGAGAAATGTGGAGTCAGGGAACCACTTTGTTCCTGATATGTCTGCTCTGTTTTTGGTCCATGTGATGTTAATCCATTAATGCTTTCTAGCAAACCTCAGAGGTCTTCACTCTAGGGCTAGTTTATATGACATAATGGCATGTAATATAATGTGATTGGACAAAGCTAGTGCTCAAAAAAT
>NW_015157825.1:0-1227 GCF_000732505.1 Cyprinodon variegatus
TTTTTTACTCGCTTTTTCTGATTTTAGGTGGATTAATTGATTTATTTGTTTTACAAATGTTTTTGCTATTATTCGTCTTTTGTTTTTCTTCTGTTTCGTTCATGTAAAGCACCTTGAATTGTCCATGTATGAATTGTACTATACAAATAAAATCGCCTTGCCTTCAGTTTTCTAACTTTTAAATTGAATCTCTCAGCAGCATCTTTAATCACATAATGAAAAAAAAAGTTAGATGCTGCTGGAGTCATGGTATTTTTATTTGTGCACTTACGTTATTAGACACCCTGAGATGTCAACAGCATGAATATTACATGAGCAGAATCACAACAAAAATGCAGACACCCATGGTGAACTATGAGTGGATCAAATGGAAGTTTATCCTTTGGCTTCGGCTCATCTGTAATTCATATTGATGGATGAGTAATCAGCTAATGATAAGAGTAAACAGGAAAGGGAGGCAGGAAGTTGCACAGAAAAGGAAAGACTGAAAACAAAATACAGGGACCAAACAAAATCATGGGTGACCGTCATGCATTAATCAAAATTCAGTGCAGCTTTTATTCCACACTAGTCTAAGCCAGACAAAACTTCTACTCATTAAATATTTTATCATTTATCCGATACTTGGGACATGTGTGCTGCATAACACTGCAATGGGAAACAACTTCTCATCCATCTACAAAACACAGAATGGTTACATATTGGGAAACTGATGACAGTGGTCACTTGCTTCATCAGTAAGTTGTGGCATAACATTTCCTGATCTATTAATATCTATCAATTAGGAAAAAATGCTGGAAAAACCAGGGTTTAAGAAACGTATCTAAACACAATAAACATTTAAATTGAAAAATAGCATTATTGGAATAAGGTGCTCTTTTTGGCAAAAACATCAAGAGATCTAATGATGAGCAATTTAAAACTGAAAGTCCATAAGTCACAGTCAAATCCAGCAAAACTAAGAGTGCTTAATGAACCAGTCAACGGTTGTATTATTATTTTTCAATTTATGTATTTTCTCTTAAGTGAAGGAAAATAATTCCTTAACTTTTAGAGCACAGAATCTTCAGACACTGGAATTTATCTGCAACTGAATATCAAATTGTGTGTTTTATTTGCCATTTTTGTAGGTGTTTTACTGCTATTAAAATGAAGTTTGATTCATCAAAACAAAATTTCAAAGACTGATAAATAAATGGAAAGATTACTCTCCAATGTTGTTTTAGA
>NW_015157826.1:0-1227 GCF_000732505.1 Cyprinodon variegatus
TACTATTTACTACTTCAGCGATAGTATGTAGGCATTACTTTATTTTCTCGTGACATGTCTGTTGGCTGTGCTGCTCTTATTGCGTCTCTTTGCAGGTGATGAAGCAGACTGAAAATGTTTTATCGTTATCTCCCTTTTATCTCCTCTTTCTTTCATCTTTTCTCCTTTTTTTCTGTTTTTCCTCTTCTATTCTATTGACATTGCAGTGTCCATATAATCTGTAAAACTCCGTGCATAATTATAATAAAGCCATTTATTGTCATGATCTTGGCGCTGATGGTTTGGTTTTTTTCCTTTGCTCCTTGCTCCCCTGTCTAATTGGTTCTGCGGCTGATTATCGCCGATCATTTCCACCTGGTTCCTCTACTATTTTAGTTGTGTGTTTGCCTCCCATCAACGCCAGGTTATTGGTGTGTTTTGGTGAGACGTTTCCTGTCAATCTTTAGTCTATCTGTTTTCCCCATTGTGACCAGTTTCTGCCTTGAGGATCACAAGTTTTGCCTTGCCCCTGTCGTCTGTTTGTCGTATCTGGTTCTGGATTCTACTGGATTCTGAACCTGGAACTGTCTCCTGACTTCGGCCTTGGATTTCCCTTCTGGACTCTGTTGCTGCTCGGCGTCTACTGCTCACACTCTAGGAACTCTGGGGGCGTCGCCCGCCACATCTGGGGTCAAACCTCCCTCCGGGATTCTGACGTTCTCCGCGAACGGACTGAACTTTGAATCAGAGATCCGCCCAGCAGCAGACGAGCAGTCCCGCGCACCTGTTTGTTTATAATAAACTCTTTGAACTTTCCCACTGCCTGTCTCACCTCGAATTCTGGGTCCAATATTCTGAGATCATTACATTTATATGCATGAAACAAGTGGAACACTATGGCGATAGACCTACTGCTCCACTTGTGAGAGTAAAATCTGTTGGGTTCTTTTTGGCATCAAGACAGTTATTCTTATTGCCACATCGCCAGACAGGACACTGTTTAAAAAAAAAAGAAAAAAGTACATTGTTCGATTACCGGCTCGGGGTCTTTCTGCATGGAGTTTACATGTTCTCCCTGAGCATGCGGGTACTCCGGCTCCCTCCCATAGTCCAAAAACATGACTGTTAGGTCAATTGGCTTCTCTAAATTCTCCTTAGGTGTGAGTGTGTGCGTGAATAGTTGTTTGTCTCTGCGTTGCCCTGTGATGGACTGGCGACCTGTCCAGGGTGTACCCCGCCTCTCGCCTA
>NW_015157827.1:0-1226 GCF_000732505.1 Cyprinodon variegatus
AGGGTCTCCCTTAGAGAAAACTTCAGACCTCAATTAAACAGTCGATTCAAGTAACAAATGAAACTGTTTACAAAAAAGGTGAAAAAATAAAGAAGCTAAATAAGAGATATATATACATTTATGTCTCACTGTATAATTTAATTTCTACCTACATATTTATTCATTGTCTTTTTGGGGGCAATTAATTGAATGCTTATTTATTTTTTGAGCATTTATTTATTTATGTATTTATTTTATATATGGTAGAGCTGTTCCTCCATACCTGAAAAATCTTATCTGTGCACAGCCTTAAAACAGATTTATGTAAACATCCTGTCTGGTAAACTAGGCCATGAAAATACAATATCAAAGTTTCACTACTGCTCTCTAATTAGAGTATCTTAGTGGCACACATAAGATTGAACTCTCTGGAAATTAAAGGTGCCAATAAAGTTAAATCTGATATATTTTTCAAATTTTTATAAAAAAAAAATATACTGCAGTTGCTTGTTTTAATGAGTGTTTGGCTGTGTAAAACAAATGGCTAATCTTGGCCACATGAGCTCTCTATGGCCAAGAACCTTGAAAATCACTCGTTACAATTATAAAAATTGCATACGATTTTTTTTTTTAAACAATTCTGCTTAGCCACTTGGCTAGTCCCTTTCCGTCACACACTGCTTGTTGGTAGGTGGGTAGCTTTTGTTTTACTAATTTACATACAGCATATTGCTAAAGTGAGTTGGGATTTACACTGACGTTAGATATTTTTACTTGCATGCTGCAGGAGGGAAATTAGTGATTCACCTGAATGTGAGGTCTCAGGTTGGTGTTGGATGTCCTGGAGGTTGACAACAGTTTTTTTATTGCAAAGTAGACATCTGTACACTTATTTTTCTATCTGAGGATTCAATAAGTTTCATAATCTCTGAAGATAAGGCCACGGTGTGGTAGGAACAGTTGGCTGCTCTTTTCGCTCTGCTCCTGTCTCCTCCTCCATCCTGGGTGTGTGGCTCTGTGTGTGTCATTCTTTGAGTTCCACTGCAGTGCGCATGCACATGTTTCGGTAGATACACTGAGAAGAGGCAGAATAGAGGCTCATGCATGGATGTCCAATGAATAACTCTGAGTGTTGTTTCAAAATAGAAAACCTGGTTTAATTTCTTAGTTATGCCCTGGATTTTGTAGCGTTTGTGGACGCTACGCCGCTACTTGATCAAAGCAATAACTCACTACAGGAAAGTTAC
>NW_015157828.1:0-1226 GCF_000732505.1 Cyprinodon variegatus
TGTCCTGTTCTTTTCCCTGAAAAGAGATCTCTCTGTTAGGACTCCAGTCTGTGTGGTCCGTGTTTTTGTCTTCCTTTCTCCACCAGGTGGCGCCTAGTTCTGATTCTCTTCCTCACGCACCGGCAAGGGATTACCTCACTAACGGAGTGCTCTTAAGCTGCTGATTGCCACTACCTCGATGCCAGAGAGTTCGCCAGTTTTGTCAGTTTGTCTTTGCCCCAGGAAGTCATCCGGCAAACTGGAGTTTCGGACCTTCTCTCCCTGGAAGGATCTACTGAGCTTCAAACTGAACTGGGGTTCAAACAGGAGGTTTGGATCCACTTTCCCCTGAGGAATCATTTGAGTTTCACATTGAGCAAGGGATTAATCTGCACCACAGTCCATTCTAGTACCGCAGGAAATCTGAGCGGCAGTCAGTTTTTCTCCGTTCATCTACAAGCAACTGCATTCTGGGTAACCCTGTTCACCCTCCACCATATTAGACAAACACCAGAACACATCCCTCACCTACTGGAGTCAAAGAGTCAACCTAATCTCTGGAAACGTGAGTCTGCCAACCTTTCCTTCTCTTCAAGTTCGAGAATCAATTTTCCCACTGAACCTGAACTAACCGCAGTTTCTTCCCCTCACCTTTCGGTTCCGGTTGAGCAGTGTTCAGAGCAACACTGGAATCTCCACAAACTTCTCAATAAACCTGTTAAACTCTTTCCCCTGGTCTCTCTGGACTGGTTTCTCTGCATGTGGGTCCGAGCCCTTGATAAAATCATGACACACTCGGGACAGACTCTTTAAATAACACTTCCTAACTTATATGCATTAAATAACCGGGAGACATCACTACAGATTCTGATAGAAATTGTAATCTTACTCAGATCAGAAAAATTGCTTAGAGTTACAGAAGGCAGCTGCTCACCTTTGGGCTCACTTTTCAGGAAGTGGCCCCGATTAACAGTTAAAAAGACATTTTTCTCCAGTCTGCCACATCATCATATTTTACATCATACACATTAGCAGACGATTAGACATCCATGGCTCCAGCCTTATCAAAATTGGACACCACTCTCATTCCGTTTTAAAATCTTTGCCATGTACAAAATGAAGATTATAACTGTATATCCAGACAGAGGAATTGTCCTAATTAGATTAAAACATCAGTCCTGACGAGCAGCAGGCAGCCCATACCAGGGTGTGATGAACTCACACATCTTCAATGATAATTTTCCTAA
>NW_015157829.1:0-1226 GCF_000732505.1 Cyprinodon variegatus
ACCAGTCCTTCAGAAAGTTCCGCCTGTGCTCAGTATGGATCTGAACATCCAATACATCCTTTAACTCCTTATCAAACCAAATCATTATCCATAACCAGCATCACTTTTTCTGGTACTAACACCCCACTCTCATCAACAGCAATCTTGGTGTAAGAATGGACTCACAACTCACTTTTGAAGCCCACTTAAATAATTTATGCAAGACCTCTTTCTACCACCTCCGAAACATTTTCAAACTCCGTCCCATTCGCTCCCTCCCAGACGCCGAAAAGCTGGTTCATGCCTTCCAGACTGGACTATTGCAACGCACTTCTCATTGGGATCCCTAAAAAGAGTCTGCAGAGGCTGCAGTACATTAAAAACTCTGCAGCTGGGATCCTGATGAGAGTACGGAAACATGAGCACATTACCCCCATTATCCATTCACTACACTGGCTTCCCATCTCCACCAGGATTGAATACAAGGTTTTCCCTCCTCACACATCAATGCATCCATGGACATGCACTTATCAACCCACAGAACACAACCTGCTCCCTTCGCTCCACTCACTCAAACCTGCTCCACATTTCCAGATGCCCCACATCTGTGGAATGCCATCCCTGCCACCTTGAGCAGTGTTACGCCGATGCCATTTTTTGGCCCCAATACCGATACCCGATACCTGGCTGTGCAGTATCGGCCGATACTGATACCATAATAATGTAAAATAATTGCCATCATGGCTTTGTCAAGCTGCTGCCTACCTTTGTGAAGCAGGAAACAATCTAATACAAAGTGAATCCAGTAGAACTTTTTATTGCCTACCTGGAGTGGGTGACAATAGTTAAAGAAACTTATGGTTCTCAAAATGGTATCGGTGCCCTATTTGTTGGTACTCGTCGGTACCGATACCACCATTTAGGGCCCCGTCCGATACTGGTATCGGTGCAACACTAACCTTGAGGACACCTCAATCCATTGAGTGTTTTAAAAAAGGCCTTAAAACATTTCTTTTAAGCAAAACTTTTGGTCTCCTTTAAATGTTTTTTTCTCTCTCTCTCTTTTTAAAACAGCTTTAATTATTATTATTAATTTTTTTTTTTGTAATTATTATTTTTTTATTTTTATGTTATTCTTTTTTAATGCTTTTCTTTTTTTGTAGTACTTTGAGGTATTATAATATCTGAACAATTCTACCAGAAAATTCAAAATGTTTCATAACTGCAGCTCAATCAAAACAGAGATG
>NW_015157830.1:0-1226 GCF_000732505.1 Cyprinodon variegatus
CAGAGCGCGGTTTGTGCGCGAAGAGAAGGAGGCAAGCGAGAGGAGAAAATATCTGTGCAAGAAGCATTAAATCTGAGAGAAGAAACAAAGATTTGAGAGAGAAGAGAAAATATTTGAGAGAGAGCGCATGTTTGGAGTGTGAGCATTATAAGTTTTGAATGAAAGAAGATGAAATTCTTTTCTCAGATTGAAATGATGTGCTCTTGCATTATGGCAGGATAATTCTCCCATACAAACAGGGCAACAACGCGTAATCTTCTATGAAGCTCAAGAAACACTTATGTTAGAAATTACAAATTAATCATAAACAATTACATTTCTTAATATCCATTCGTCAATGGATCGTATATTTCGTCCGTCTTAGTCTTGAAAATCATTTTTTATTTTCGTCATATATTTATTTTCTGGAAACAATTTTAGTTCCTTATCGTCTCGTCATTGTCACACTCAGTAGAGTTGAAAGGGGCCAGTGTTGCCAATTCAGCGACTTTGTCGCTATAATTAGCAACTTTTCAGACCCCTCCAGCGACTCTTTTTCAAAAAAGCGACTAGCGACAAATCTGGCGACTTTTTCCGGTGTCTGCCTTGGGGCGCCTCCTCCTTCCAAACCCTGTTCTCCCGCTTCTACAGGAGTCCCTCTCTCTCAGCGCTGGATTCAGAGCCACAGCATGTTTTCCCTCAGCGTCCTGACTGCAAATAAACCACGCGTATGCGCCGGGTTGACAGTGCAGGTTGATCACGCTTGAGTCAGCTCCCTCAGTTCCTGAACCTGCCATATATTTCTGTGAGCAGTTAAGCACAGCCTGTATGTGTGGAGGGAAATCTAGTTAGTTTAAAAAAATAATAATAATTACAATTATTTGCTCACATTGTCATTAATTCTTTGCAGTCTTTTTTTTGTTCCATTTAGTTTTTTTGTTGTTAATGTAATGTAAAAATAATGTATGGTTGAAAATGTTCATGTTTTACTATGCTTTTTAAGCTCCTTTGTGGACCACAAGGGAAAAAATATATATATGCAAATTAGGCAATGACGTCATTCAGCGGCTTCTAGCGACTTGTAGCACAGCCAATAGCTACTTTCCTTACTGAGGAGTTGGCAACACTGAAAGGGGCATTTACGAAATATTTTGGTCATGGTTGACGAAATTAACACTGGTTGGAGCATAGGTGTAGAAAGTTAAAGCCAGCAGAACTGTGGCGCCTCTTTGCTGGTTGTTAGTTTG
>NW_015157831.1:0-1226 GCF_000732505.1 Cyprinodon variegatus
CATTCCTTGCAAAGCATGCCGAATTTATATCTGCTCGTCTAGTGACCATGGATGATCACTACTTTTCAAGGTGCATTGTGGGAAATTTCGAGCCCACTACTTTTTCATCCACTAGCTGTTCACAAGAAACTCATCTAAAACGGAATAACCACTATATAGGGCCCCAGCCTTGGGCTGTGTCCGAATGTCCGCCCTAATCACTATACAGTGGTTACACTGATTTCAAAATAAATGTAATTAGCCTTTAAAGGGAAAAGTCCGGTCATATTCGGAATGCAAACTTCTGAAAGTACTTTAAGTATGAAATTATTACACAATTATCAATAAATGATAAGGGTAATTTAATCTGAATGTGCTTTACTGGAGAAATCCATGTTAGTCAAAGAACACGATGCGCTATTATCCATGATAGCGACGACCAGGGACCAGTGCACTACGCGAAGCAGTAGTGCACTGGTCCCTCTTCAAGTTGGAAATCCAACGACCAGGACCGCAGTAACCGGTCTGTTGAGGATCATGAATAGAAAAGGTGAAAAATGTTCTACAATGTTCTACAACATCCCACTGCCATGCACGTGTGAATTTCAATGGTGAAGTCCTCTGGAAATCTTCAATAATGTGTCTAATAGCTCCCACTGATTTTGCTTGTAAAGTGGGGAGAATGGCACTAGGCTTACCGAACTGTGACATCACTGCCGGAGGATGGCAGGAGGGAGGTGTTACTACATTTGGGTAAAAATGGCCACTCCCAGACTCGGTGATTGCAATGAAAAATATTGTTGTTGTTTTTTTTTTACCGAGTTCCCTCGTTCCTGTATGAACGCTGTGAATGCTTAATTTAATATGGCGTATTAAGAAAATCCCACCATCATCCAGCATATGTTCAGTTTCTGCCCAAATATTTTTTTTGTTGTAGATTTTTGTAACGGGGATCATTCAAAACTTTTTTGAATGAACTTTGTTTGTTCTCTACTCCCAAACTCAGCATCTCTTTATCCATTCCTGCAATAGGAAGTTTCTTTTGAATGGATTTGATTAAACTTTAAAGTCCCTCGGTATAAAATAAATATTTTGATGGAGATGAGAAATCTGCTTCCAATAGTTTGCATCCAATTATCTAAATAAACTGTGTTATTTTTTTTGGAATATATAAGAATTATGCTATAATTTTAGTCACCGATCTGTTGCTACTATATTTTAATTTGACAAACCGGAATTTCTCGATG
>NW_015157832.1:0-1226 GCF_000732505.1 Cyprinodon variegatus
TATATATATATGTGAATTAAAACTACATGTGTAAGTCATAATATAAAAGGTATTCCATCACTTAGTACTGTATGTGTGTGCATACATCTCATCTCTTTGCCTTGGCTTTCTAAGCTGCGTGAGACGTTAATTTTTCTTATATATTTTCTTATTATAGATTTTATTATAGATTTTATAGCTATGAGTTACAATTTTGTCTTTTCTGCTTGTATGGTTTTTTGAGTCTGTGTAATGGTGTTACGTTGTTTCACTGTACAGCACTTTGGTCCTTTGAGAAATGTTAAAGTGCTTTATAAATAAAGTTGGATTGATTGGATACATACTAGTGTGTATATTATATATGCAAATGATCAGATTCTTGTTGTAGCAAAAAGCAAAATATGAATTTGATATTGGCTCTCATTTTGCTAATTTATGTCTATTTTGCTATTTGGCATCAGCATTGCACAATTTGCAAATAAAAATAACACTATAGCATTAACAGAACTGTACGTGTAATTTGTAATTGTACTTGTAATTCAATCTTGATGTAAAATCTTGAAATTATATGTAATTACCATAAATATGTAACAAATACATGTATATTACATGTACATCATCAATTTAGCACTTTGGGCACATCTGTATTATTGTGCTCCATTGACACATTAAATTTATTGAGATGGATTTGTAGAATATGTTATATTACATGATTTAGAGACTTCCTTGACTTTGTACTGTCATGCAGTGTCCTGTGCCTAGTTTTTTTAATTATATGTTAAAGCAATCTACTTATGCTATGAAACAGCAAGTGTGTGTCCAAGTGATGATTTATTTTTTTTTTTTAAGTCTTTAGCCTCCCTGAAAATGAGGAAATCATCGTTATTTGATACTGTAGTGCATATATAGTTCAAATTGTGATCGGTCTAACTAGGGAGTACCAATATGGCGGCTGGTGAGTTCACTCCACCCCATACTACCATTGGCCTATCAGCAATCCAGTCAATAAATAGAGTTCAGTGGTTTCGACCCATTTAACTTTGATGCGCTCGTCGTCACATCTGCAGCTCGGGAACATCCAACCCGAAGTAAGTCGAGGGAAAACCGATTACAGGGTTATAGATGCATGGGCACTGAACTACTGAGGTTTCAGTCTGCTCATCTAAAGATTTTTAAGTTGTAAAGGGTCAAATAAAAAGGCTGTTTTAAAGATATTTTTCTTTAAAAACATACAGAATGTCTCTTTA
>NW_015157833.1:0-1226 GCF_000732505.1 Cyprinodon variegatus
AAAAATCAGTTAACTTTTTTTTTTTTCAGTGGCCCTAATCCTCTTCCGTAGGACACAATCATAAAAATCAAAAGTAATTATCTGAAGACGAGGAATGAATTTCCTGCTGGTACTTGCAGCTTTCTCCCTGGAGCTAAAATTACCTTAGTGCTCTCAGACTCCTGGAATCTAAAAGGCGATCCCCTGCAGTGGGTCAGGACACATATCATTCCATTTACACATCAGTTTCTCCCTTAGCTTCCGCCTTGCAGGTGCTGTCGATAGCAGGAGGATATCCGCTACAGTACACAGTACAAAGTGGGTGAAGCAGCAGACAGAGCGAGGGCAGATTATCCAGGAGCTCTTGGTCTGCCTTTGAAGTCGCCTCCCAACTTCCCCCCTCTTGATTTTCACTCCTTAAATCCTCACATCTGAGTGAATGGCTGACCTCTCTCTCCAAAGCTCGACTTGTCTCCACAGAGACTTGATGTGTTACCAGGCAGATTATATTAATATTTAAACACAGTTTTTCTAGCATGCTTTGGTGTAAATTCATTTCTTTAGTGGTGCAAAACCTGCGAGTTCTCTCGGGACAAGAGACTGGAGAGGAGATGTTTTTCCCCCTTCCTCAGCCATTGTCACACCCAGCTGACAGAGAACAGAGAAACCCACTCAGTATGTATTTGCTCATTTATATTCTTAACCCTCAGCAAACTTAAAACAGACTCAGAACTACACCTCATGGTTATGTTATACTTTCCACTGAAATTAATATTTCCTGCTGGTCTATATTAATGCTCTGCTGTAGGTGAAGACAGTGAGAGAAGTGTCTGGGTAATGAAACACCTCTCAAATCTGTTACACAGTGAAAAGCTTAGCTGCATTGGGAGAGGAAGAGAGGGAGAAAAAAACAGGATGAAATAAGAAGAAGTGAGAGAAAAAAAAACACGTGAAGCTGCCAAATCTGCATGGTAACAATCTTAAGTTTAGCAACAACCAACCGCGCCTGCTGACCTTTTCAATCTGTGCTGTCAAAGTGAACATTAGCAGTTTGTGGAAAGACACACAAACAGACTACACTGGATGTCAGACTGTAAGTACTATCTTCTCTCCATTTTCAAAAATGGACTTAAATGCACATTATTGAAGCCTACCATATACAGGTGCTGGTCATAAAATTAGAATATCATGAAAAAGTAGATTGATTTCAGTAATTCCATTTAAAAAGTGAAACTTGTATATTATAT
>NW_015157834.1:0-1225 GCF_000732505.1 Cyprinodon variegatus
CTGAAAAGTGGCAACTAAACTGGTCCTAATAAGACATAATGGAGAAACTGGGAACATTGTGGGAGCGCTGAAAGGAGAACCAGTGGAAATCACCTTGAAAGATGATGAACAAACTTATAACGTAGCAGAGCCATGGCGAGTTTTCATTCTCCTTCTATCTATGATCAAGTAGGAGCTAAAAGATTTAATCCTCCTCAACCTTAAAGACAATTCATCACCAGATTTATTGAGCTATGAAGCCAAATATTAGTTGATTGAAAATTCAGAGAATTGTTGTTAATTTGTTTTTATAAATTAACAATATGATGTGCCTTCCTCCTCTTAAAATGAACTTTTATCTGCAGTGCAGAGTAAATCTACTTAGAGCTTCAGATTCATAGAGTTGATGTCAGTTTCAGATTGAGATGTTGGTTGTTTGCTGTGAGTCTGTCTCCAGGTTCTGATCTGGTTCTCCTCTAAATGCTCCTCAGCTGAAGCTGCTGCCTCCCAACATGAAAACCCAACCAGAACCTCCAAGCTGCCATCAGAGAGAGTCGTCCTGCTGGTTCTGGGCTCTCTGCTGGCTGCTGCTCTCATCATCATCTACAGACTCTGTGAGTTCATCCTGCAGATGTTTGAAGATAGACAGACAGACAGACAGACAGACAGACAGACTGATTCAAGTTTTACTAACAGATTTGTCATTTTTGTTCCTATCAGCTTTTGATAAGATCCAAACCAATCAAATGGTCCAAAAGTTGAACGATGAGAATGAAGCTTTGAGGAAAAACTTCTCAGGTGAGACTGTCAGGATTTAAAGCCGTCTATCAGGTTCAGACTGAAGGTCCCATTCATAACCTTCAAATTTTTCTCTTTTTTTTATTGAGAAGATTTTGGGCCAAATTTAACTTGATAAAAATTACTTCAAATATATGATGCTGATCTATTGTTTCTGTTCTAATCTATTTAAATGTCTTGGTTTGGTTCTACTCAGTTGTTCTGTAAAAACAAACAGAAGTCACCTAATACTAAAAAAAACTTTTTATCAACTTTTTCATAGAAATGGAACTTACATGTCTTCAAACATCTACATTTCCTTCACCCCCGAAAGACAAAAGTAAGTCCAGGATTCTATCTTCTGTCCTCTAATGATGTTAAAGAGACACTGATGGACTGACAGATGCAGGAAGTTAGATTGTAGCTGCAGGACAGAAGACGCCTCCTGCTGCCTCCAAATCTCTCAAAC